>NW_028274451.1:0-48369 GCF_029865625.1 Vigna umbellata | reverse complement strand
AGTTCATTTTCATGTAAATCATAGTAATCACACTAACAAAAATTGAACAGTCATCTTGAAAGATTTATAATTTTATACATATTTTCTAACCTATACATTCATTGTGGACCCCCATAGTATTACTTGGAGAAAAGAATCACTTTTTTTTTAATAAACTCTCAAATATAAGCTCCGTCTTCAACTCTGAAGTAATTATATTTAATATCATGTCAAATATTTTGAGAAAATATAACGATACAATATTTTTACACGTGTCATTTTTAATAAATTTAAAATAAAATAATATAATAAAATGTAAGTAATAAATTAAAGAAATTTTTTGTCAGAATATTTTTTTTAATAATTTTTACGTTGAGTCTGTTGGATGCATATATAGAAGGATATAATTCAAACCAATACATGTATTATTTATTGTACGGGTTCAAAAGTAGTATTAATTGTAATGTTTGGTGTTGTTTAAAAGTGTGATTGTACAAATTGGGTAGACCATAAGGTGAATACGGTAAATTCCTAGAAAGCGCAAAAACAGTGGAAAAGTTTGAGTAAAGGGTAATCACTTTCTTCCCTCAACGATATCCAAAAAGTAACATGAGAGGTTAACAATTTTCTTTTAACATTTTTTTTTTCAAAGTTATGTGGTACTCTTTTATTAATTAGTATATTAAACGAATTAATTGTAATTTTTTTAAAAAAAACATTTTTCATCAAAAAAACAAAATATTTGATTAAGTGAGAAATTTAAAGAAACTTTTGAATGAGCTACTATTATGAGAATAGCAATGGCGCTACGTAAATTCCAGAAAGTGGCCATTTGACAAGGACACCTTCTATAACTTTGTCTTTGGAATATTTCTACCGTTACAATATTACAAAAATAATTATTATAGACTCCTACTATACTTTTAAGTCTTGGTAAACTCTTTTATTTTAATATATTTATTTGTGGGTTTTGCCTTTTCTCCTTTTATATAACAACACAACATCTCTTCCTTCATACACTTCCCAGCAATGGCTAACATGGCACCTTCTCCTTCAATTTTCCTCTTCCTTTCTCTATTTGTCATCACCTTCTCCCTCGCTAGTTAGTTACCTCTTTTTCCAACCGTTACTGTTTTTACTGTTGCCTTTTCAACCGCTTTCAACAAAATTAAAATCTTTAATTTCTTTAACTTATTCTTCTTGCAGACTCTCAATCTTTGTAGGAGTAAACTATGGCCAGTCGCCGACAACCTTCCGCCGCCGGACTCCACGGCCTCGCTCCTCAAATCCACCTCCATTGGAAAAGTCCGCCTCTACGGTGCCGATCCCGCAATCATCAAGGCCCTCGCCAATTCCGGCATCGGAATCGTCATCGGTGCCGCCAACGGCGACATTCCGAGTCTGGCCTCCGATCCCAACGCGGCCACTCAGTGGGTTAACGCGAACGTGTTGCCCTACTACCCGGCCAGCAACATCACTCTCATCACCGTCGGCAACGAGATTCTAACCTTGGCCGACCAGAGTCTTGCCTCCCAGCTCGTGCCGGCGATGCAAAATCTCCAGAATGCCCTCAACGCGGCCTCTGTGAAGATCAAGGTCTCCACTGTGCACTCCATGGCCGTGTTGACTCAATCGGATCCGCCGTCGTCCGGGCTGTTCAACCCAGCGCTCCAGAACACGCTGAAGCAGTTGCTGACGGTTCTGAAGGATAACAAATCTCCGTTCACTATCAACCCGTACCCGTTCTTCGCTTACCAGAGCGACCCGAGACCCGAAACGCTGGCGTTTTGCCTCTTCCAACCGAACTCGGGGCGGGTAGACTCCGGCAACGGAAAACTTTACACGAATATGTTCGATGCCCAGGTGAGTACAGTAGCTCTCACTGTTTTTTCGCTTTTAAAAATATTTTTTTATTATAAAAAGTTGACGTGGGAGTCAAGTAGACAATCATCCTCTGCTTTCTACATTCCGTCCACGTGTCCACACTGTTTCTCCTTACACCCACACACTATTTTCAAATCAAATCTTGCTCTTCAATCCACCGAGTAGATAGCTAATCTTGTCTTTCAGCATTAGAAGGACATCAAGGTTCAAAATTTAATCATATATTATTATTGATATATTTTATAACTATAATAACTAATAATTAATAGTTAATGTCGATCTCATTCTCACCCACATTCTTGGTTCGAATTCAATCCACAGAGTAGATCGCTTGCTTAAATTAATTTCTTATCCATGACGTGATCTTTTTGCTCAGTTTGTTTTTTCCTGTTATTGCTGTCGTGAAGATTCATATAATAATACGATGACGGTGATTTCTTTCCATTTTTCAAATGGAAAGTCGTTTGATTCGTCTACATACATGACTAAATTGTTATCTAACGTTTTATTTATTTTTGCCCGTGATGCTGCAATGAGAGTCATGTTGCTGAAACAACTCCATCATTCACAACATTTCATTTTATAATAAAATTCTTATTTTATGATGCAGTATGCTTCATCTGAGTTTATGTGGCTTGAACTTTCAGGACTAAACTTGAAAGTAGATGTAGTTACTCACACGTAGATGTATGACTTCATATGTAAGAATAAAGAAAAATTTGACAAGGATTCTGGATTGACTCACTCCGGTGTAATAACCCAAGATAAGAGTGAAGTTATTCTTATCCATGTATAGTTGAGTAATATTACTGCATACTCTCACTCTGGTTGGAAACAGGCTGGCACACAGTGTGGTCACAAAACAAGTCCTTCCAAACCATCAATAATTGTTGCCATGTTGGGCATGGATAAAGAAAATGGGTCACAGTGAGTGAATATGGTAGGTAGGTAAACCCTTGTCTTTTTGAACCTGTGGGAATAAAAAAGGTAGGAAAGATTTCAATGTCGAGGAACACCGTTGTGCTACCAACAACCTACCACTTGTCCTTGGTCCAATTCAATTGCCCCTTTGATTTTAGCATATGCAATAACTCTGATTTACCCAAACGCTAGCTTTTGGTGGCTCCAAAACTTGGTTGGTGCAGGAACTATGCTGCTAACCGTTTAAGGATCTCATCTGGTTTATTAAATAGTGGCGTGTGAATGTTGTGCAGGTTGACGCTGTACATTCTGCTTTGACTTCGATGGGGTTCCAGGACGTGGAGATCGTGGTTGCTGAGACTGGATGGCCCTCACGTGGTGACAGTAACGAAGTAGGACCTGGTATTGAAAATGCAAAGGCCTTTAACGGGAACCTGATTAATCATCTTAGATCATTGGTTGGGACACCTTTGATGCCTGGGAAGTCTGTGGACACTTACATTTTTGCACTCTATGATGAGGATCTCAAACCCGGTCCAGGATCTGAACGCGCCTTTGGGTTGTTCAAAACTGATGGTACCATGGCATACGATGCTGGCTTAGCCAAGTCGAGCCAGCAGGTGAGGAAATTGCTACTTTATAAAAAGGCTGATAAGTTTCATAAAAGACTTTTCTATAACGTGCAGCCTCTTTATATTGTGTCCACAGGCTCCATCAACTAGTCCAAAAACTCCTGTTACTCCAGCACCCAACACTTCTGGATGGTGTGTACCCAAAGCAGGAGTTTCTGATAATCAGTTGCAAGCCAATATTGACTACGCCTGTAGCCATGGCATAGATTGTGGACCAATTCAACCGGGAGGTGCTTGTTTTGAGCCTAACACAGTAGCATCCCATGCTGCATTTGCGATGAATCTCTACTACCAAACATCTGGCAAAAATCAATGGAACTGTGACTTCTCCCAATCAGCAACACTGACATCCCAAAATCCAAGTAAGTTCTCAATTTTCAATTTTTAATCATTCCACTTTGAACGAGGAATAATAATAAAAAATAGTTCCATAGTTACCTATCAAGGCTTAATCCAAAATGAAAACTAGGCATGAGAAGTTAAAGTGGTGAAGAATACTGTTCTCTGATAGGAATAGAATCATAGAATCGGAAGAAAAAAAATAAAGTTGTCTTAGCTGTCACAAAGGTGTGATGTTGAAGTTACCAACGGCCCTTTTTTGCAAAAGGTTACTTTTATTATAGAAGAAAAAAGACTAATGCTTTTGACAGTTTAGGTGGCGTATGTTTGGTGAACTATTGGAAATTGAATTATATAATATACGGCGTTGTTCTGGTTCCTAATCTACGGCATGGTTATGGTATAATAATACGTAATACGAATACCTATACGGTGTGTGTGGGTTGTCTAACTCGATTTCCTCCTCATGGTAGGTTACAATGCTTGCACATACGTTGGTGGGAGCACCTGAAATCAGAGGCTTCAGCTTTGTGTGAAGAAATAAATTATGCGGATGGATGTGTATTTAGATTAAATTAACGAATAAGAGCGTATGCTTTAATTGTATTTTGTTTATAGCCTTTCAGTTTTATATAGCTTTAATTTATAGAGGCATGCCCATTCTGGTTTTTGTCTTTTGTCCACTTCTTAAAGTGGCAATCAACAATTGTTTCCTTCAATTTTACTTCTCCCATTTTTTCAATGTGATTATCTCATCATCTCTCTTTTATTACTTAATTTTCTCTGTTTGTATTAAATAGTACAAGGACACACTTCTAATACTGCCATGTGTAGTGCAATTGACCTCATAAAATTTATTACATCTGAATAATTTTATCAATACCCTGGGAATCTTTTTGGATAAGTAAGATTTTAGGAAGAAATTCAATCCTAAATAAATTGAGAATTAACTGCAAATACTTAACTACTTGTAACAAATCCATGTTGTGTGAAACCACCAAAATAATGACTTTCGGTAATCTAAAGGATTGAGGCATTTAATGTCACGCTGGGTGTAGAGTTAACACGTTGATTGTTATTATCAGTAGTAGTAATAAGTTACTGCTTTAATTTGGAATAAAACAATTTTTTTTTGCTAAATTTGTTTACTCTTTAATACACTTAAATTATGATTTCATATAGATGCTAAAAATGTGTGTATATTTGCGAGGTGGTTTCTTTCAAAATAACAAACGGTACAACTTATCTGTTATTTATTATATTTGTCAAAATGAATACCATAATCCGTTGTCGTCCAGCGGTTAGGATATCTGGCTTTCACCCAGGAGACCCGGGTTCGATTCCCGGCAACGGAAATAATTTTGTTTTATCTATTTTATGCATATCTGACCTTATTTTAATATTCCTAGGGGTAATAAAATTTAAAACTCCAGTGAAAATCAATATTTCGTTGTCGTCCAGCGGTTAGGATATCTGGTTTTCACTCAAGAGATCCTGGTTCCTGGCAACGGAAGTATTTTTGTTTTATTTTATGCAATCTGACGTTTTGTTTTTTATTTTATTTTTATTTATTTTATGAAATCTGACCTTTATGTCTTGCTTATAAACACAACTTATTTATTTATTTTTATTACGAAATATCCAAATTCATAATTTTGAAAAGAAATTGCAATTAAGATTTTGATGCTGACATGTGGACTTATGCCTATCATGCACGTTCTTCCATAAAAGCAGGGATGGAATTAATACTTTTTGTCCATGGGGTTTCAAATATACATAGTTAAAGATCTGATAATTACACCATACACGTTTTGTGCGAAATATACAATTTAAGTTTGATATAAATAATTGTTAGCTATATTAGAGGAAAAACACAATTAATATTTTCTTAATTTTCCAAATTATAACTATTGTAAATCAAATTAATAGGAACGAACTTTCAATTTATACCTTAACACATTTTATGAATATAAGAATGAAAAAGCACTTCCTAGAAATCATGATATTCAAACATAAACATGTCTACGTCATTGTCATAATACAAGAAAGCGTAAAGGTCGATCAGGTGAAGAAACATGTCTCCTGTACTAAACAAATTATGTTCAACAAAATCCAATTCTTTGATGACACGAACATTATCCTCAAATATTCATCTTAGAATGACTGCTAGGCGGAAAAATGAAGGGTATGAGGCCGGCGGCGATTGAGTTGCAGTATCGTTGCTAGTCTAACAAGAAATGCAGTGAGTAAAGGACAAAACAATTACAATTTTGAAATTCTTTACAAACGTCGATCTATATGCCTGCTCAACTCCAATCTCATTAACCAAAAAAGGGTTGAATTGAGTCAATATTTCTTGACTCAATGGACTAGCCGCTTGCGACGATCTCATGAATGGCATCGCTGACAGTTTCATCCTCCGATCTGACAGACAGTTTCATTGCAACATCCTTCGGACCATCAAGTCCAAAAGACAACCGTACAAGCACCTTTACATTCCCTATGAATACACCTGACAATAAGCATGTGTGTGATCTTGAATTGGGAGGAACCTCCTCTGTTCCCTGCACACACTCATCAGAACAATCATTACTTTACAGCATATCCATCAAGTACAACAAATAAGCTATAAAAACTGTACAATCACATGCTTTTTCACAATCCCTTTAATAATATTAGACACTAATAGTGGTCAGTAGCGAGGGTTTAAGGCAATTAAGGAGAGTTCATAGGTTTGAAATGTTTGTGTTGAACACTACATGCAATCGTTCTAAACCAAACAAGGACATATACAAGTGGTCTCAAAAGAGTTACCAAAGCAGCAATTCAAATCACGGGCTTACCTCGCAGGGCTGCAAGCCAAGCAGGTTGATAACAGTATTTACAGCTTCAGCCAAGCTCTCTCTAGGTCCAAGACCGTACTCATCCACTCGCTCAAAATCAGGGCCCAAGCTTTCCCAAGCATTCCTAAAATTAGACACCCCCACTTTCAACACATAATCTGCAGCAACAACCTCCAGATCCTCCAGCTGGTATTCATCTTCAACACCGTCATCTTCAGTCTCGCCAGTGGTAGGGTCAACCTGAAGAAGATCCAGTTTATCTATGGATGAGATTGCTACAGAAATATTATAGGTCATTGAAAAATAAAATAAAATAAAATAAAACAAATCTAGATATTCATATAATAAAAAAACAAATAAGCTTCCCAAAAGTAAAGAGAACAATACCTCTTTAACAATAAATTTCAGAACGTTCGAAAACTTTCCAACTGCTGATACTCCCTCTGGCTTCTCAAATGCCACAAAAGTCTGTCCAGGTGAATCATAAGGAAGAGACCTGATAGGCTTGGAGAACACCTCTGAGAATTCTTCTGCTTCAGAAGCATCCACATTCACAATAACCTGTAATAGGAAAAAAAAATTACAGACCTGGGAGTTGGGTTATTTTGTGGAATTTGAAGCGTCTAGAATTGTAATTACATCTTCCAATAATTGCTCAGCTATTGTGTTGGTGCAATTGTACTGGAACACAACATGCCTATCAAAAATGTGTTTAATGACATTAACAGCATATTCTGTCTCGGCTTCAGTGAGCTCCACAGGTGCTGAGGACTGGTAAAAAAAATACATACTGCGTTAGATATAGAAAGAACAACATCACATATAGAATATGAAAGAATCTAAATTTGTCTTCTATTTAGCACACGTGTCTATCTATATATAGACACATGCTAAATAAATACACGCATGTTAGTATGCCATTAATTTTAATGCAATGATGTATACAGTAGATAAAAAAAATTAAACAAAATCCTCTGTCAAGAATAAAATGGAAGAACCTTGAAAAGCTTCCCAAAGTTTGCACACTCTGGAATGGTCAAAAGCATCTTCTCATATACATCTACAGTTGATAGGGGACCACTTGGAGGAGCACCCAAACCAGATGGCTTTTTACCAGGGGCTTTCTTTTCTGCAAGTGGCTGGGACCTGACCTCCTTGGGCACAGAGTTAATGTCAAAAGCTTCTTCTGAAGGCTCCTACATTCATATTAAAAACATGAGATCATGCACTCTGTGGTAAGCAAGAAAGATGCTGAGGACTTACATAATTTTTCAAACTATTCTCCAGATTAACAAGTGGGATATCAAATGACCCAAACAGGAAGTCTTTTACATCCTTATCAGTCTCAACAACTGAACCATCACCTCCAAGTGTGTTCAGGTAAAGTGTTGCCCTATCGCGAACCTGAAAAGAAATCAAAATACCAAATATATATTGAAGTGGTTAACAATTTAAAAAGTAAAAAATATCCAGAACTGAACATCAGTATCCGAACACAATGGACTCTTTTTCTTATTCCCGCATATTTGACAGACCTGGATCTCCCTCCCCAAGCAAATCTAAAACCTCACCCTTATTACTTTCCCTCTTTTTCTTTATTTTGTGCACTGTTCTAACTGACTAACTGTTGACACAACAAACATGCATTTGTTTGAAAGATTTAAACAATTGAAAATTGAATTTTAAACTTACAGGTATGAGTAACAAGATATACAAAATACTTAGACAACTAAAACACTTCAAGCCCCATAACTCATATAAAACGTTAAAACAAGGTTAAGAAATTCACCTCATCATCACTGTCAAAAAGACATCGCCTTAGCAGAACAAATATACGGGGCTAAAAAAAAATAGTGAGATTCAAGTTAGCACCAAATATCCCCAAAAGTAATATAAAACATTTAGAGAAAACCAAAGCAAACAAAAACAAGTAACACCTTCAACGCATCAACTGCAGCACCAAATTTTGCCAGTGTACTCACGGCACTTGCCCTAACAATGGCATTCTCGAGATGTACTCTATTATAAATGTAACGAATGTATTTGCTTGGGTCTGATGTTTTAGGTCCTTCAATCCCCAGGAAGTGAAGTATCTACAGTGTGCAAGGGGGAAAATGGTTACTGACAAAATGCAAAAAACTGTGAATGATGAAGCACAGGATGGAAGTAGTACCTGTGTAGACAAATAAGTGAACTCACAATCTTCAATGAACTCACAAAGATGAAGCAACCCAGCTTCCTTAGCATCAGGGATATCACTAATGAGAATCACAATTGAATCCACAATTGCCTTCTTGTAATCAAAACCACCTTCCTCCCTAAGAATATTACTCAGGAAGTTCATCCTGAAAACAAATGCAGAATACAAACCATCAGCAGAGAACATTCATCTAAGAAATAACTATCTAAGATGTAACATGGTATACAGAGGAGTTGAAAACCATATACAGGGACACATACAGAGATCGATATTTTAAAGGGAACTTCAGGCACAATGATCTTATTGCTTCAACAACAACAATTTTGAACTCATCAGCAATATCAGACATGAAATTTGTAATCTGCTTCATAAGACGATCCACACTAGATTCATTTCCTGTTTTCAAAAGTGTAGTAATAGCAAGGGTAGCAATGCTTCTGTTCTGATCAGAGATTAAACTTTCCATATCAATGTTGCAGTTGGTAACTGCCATTGGATGTGTCATTGCCACCTGTAAAGTTTCAAAGTCACACTTAATGATTAAACCCTGTCCAGTTTGACCATCACAAATCTCATTAGAATATTTAGCAAACACTGAGAGTATTGATTTTCTATCAACTCCTCCAAGTCATAAAAGGAAAAAGAACACAGGCAGGGAGCTTTCAGACTTGAGTGACATTTCAAATATCCCATTATTCTGCAGCAGCATAAAAATTAGTTCAGTAAAATTTGAGAAATTATTACCTTGTTCAAGGTGCGGACAGCAGCAAATCTCAACACTGGCTTAGAAGAACTTAAAAAGAGTTGAAGAACAGTAATTGCGGGAGTTAATTCTCGACTTGTTACACCATTGAGCTCTGTTATTGCTCTAGCAGCTTCAAAAATCACCATCTCCGACTTGTGACGAAGGCAACTCTCAAGATAATCATAGAAGGGGCGTTCCCCTGACGCTGTGTTATTGCCTGATTCATAAATAACCTACATAGATGACGGAAGAAAGGATTATGAAAATAAATACCACCCCAGCAACAATGTACATATGGAAGGAAACACACCTGACTAGTGTAACGGATCAAAAGGCACTGCGCTAAAGGTGAGCGAACACTCCCCCTTGTCAAACTAGTAACCAGCTTGCTTACTGCCAATCGATCATTCTGTCGTATCTGCAATGGTTCAAATCACCATGTACCAGTAACTCTCTTTAGAATTTATACTTGTGTTTTGTTTGATAAGAAGAGTCAGCAATGATACAGTAAAAAACTTAGAGGACGGTGTTAAAGGAATAGGATTTCCTATCATGATCCAGCCTAAACTAATTCTACAAGATAATTACGTTAGATGTGTAACGAGTCAGAAGGTGCAAAAATTTACAGCACTATACAATCAATGCAGGGGACATTCAACTTGTTTACCAACATGAAGTTCAAAGCATCTAAAACTTGGTTTAGTTGAACTAAGATACAATACAGATATCTGAACAGAAACTCGAACTTGAAATTTTTTTATGTACTATAAGAAGCAACACTTCTAATTGATGCTGAAGTTGAAGTTAGAAATATAATGATGAATATGCTAAAAATTCCAGCTGCAGAAGAGAATGTGATAATATAACATGAACCAGGAACCAAACAAACAAACATTAATATCTTCAGGTGAAATTCAAGAAGTTTTGCTTTCTCTATGTATAGTTAAATTCATCACCCACATAAGCTCATTTAAGTTAAGCTCACAAAGAAATGTACTTAATTGGTGGATGTTGTAAGAGGAAAGAATGAAGATAAGTTCATTCGTGACATTTAGCTGTGATAAGAGTAGTGATGATTCAAGAAAGTGCACTGGCAGTAGAAAGATACAGGCCACCATACAAACCTTGACACACTAAATGACCCTAGAATGATGACAGTTTTAAGGTGCTTCAACACCTACAAAACCAGTGCATAACCAAACTTGTCTGGAAGCATACCTGATGTAACAAAGCCAGAGCATGAAATTGTACAAGGGCTGCCCTTGATTGAACAGCTTCCTGAACCTCATTGCTCCATCTTTTTACAATTTCAGGATTTGTCTGTAAAAGGGGCACAAAATAAGTGAGCAGCATACAATTCGAGCATTCAAAAAGTTTCAAATATATATATGTGTGTCACACACACACACACGATTATTACCTGGAGCAGATGAAAGCCACTAATTAAAGCAGCACTTGCAACAACTGGATTTTTATCTACAATAGCTTGTTTTAAATACCGCTCAATTTGGGAAAGGAGTGTTCCATCAGTGATTCGACAAAGCACACGAATAGCATTGGCCTTATACATGTCAATTTTGCTATTCATATCTTTCATTAGAGAGCTTGTCACGATGATAACCTATTTTAAAATTAAGGACATAGAACAATCAAAATCTAAGCTAGTAGAACAATCAAAATCTAAGCTAGTAGCACAGATCATAGACGACACAAATAAATCTAAAATAAAAAAAAAGTTGCATGAGAACATGTAACCTCGTCTGCAGATGGAGATATCTCCTTTATCATCAAATAGACCATTCTCCTTAATCCCATATCTTTAGACTGGAAAAGCTTAGTAACAGCAAAGAAAACTTCTGTTGCTTCAACCTAGCAAAAATAAAATTTCTCAGGAAAGGATTAACAGCGGTCTCTAACATAATTCCATAGATAAGCATGGTGATGGATATCATTCTAGACCTTTGTAAATGTCTCTCCCTGATTCAGCAGGTATAGGAGTTTTGTAATAACCTGTAAATAAGATAACAAAACAAGCAGACTGAGAATTCAACCACTGAATCATTTACAGAAACGAGATCACAATATAAGCATCCTTTAGTTCACGACACAAACCTGTGAACATCTCCTAGCATCTAGTTGAGGGTCATTAAAAACTCTGGCCTCCTGAAGAACAGACCCCTTTTCAATTCCCATAAAGGGGGAATACTCGGCTGCTCAACAACCAAAATCACATCACAATTAGTAACATTAACAATTTATTCTCAATTAAATCAATAATTATGAGTAGGATTCGTGACGATGCAAAACCCTGACTTGGTACCCAAAAAGGGAAGGAAAAAAATGTAACAAAGAGCTAAATATCTGCCACTATCACCTAATCCAGGGAAACTTATTCCACTATCTGCATTGTAAATTATCTGTCAAGATCAATTCGAGCTTTTACAAACGATAAGGAATCGAACCAGATCAAACTAGAGACCATTAGGAAAGTCAAAGAGGAACAACATAAGATTCAATATAAGGATGTAGAGAATTGAGATATCTAAGTACGAGGAACTTGAAAATTGAAATATCTAACTAGGCGAACCCTACTCTAGTATTCGGAAATGGAAATGAAACACGGATCTGGAAGCAAAAGGAATTGATCCAACAGTAGCAATGAGAGAACGGAAAACGCTAAGAGCAAATGAGAGAGAAAACGGATCGAATTAGGAAAAGAGAAGAGAACCTTCGTCGTCGCGGTCATCGTCCTTCTTCACTAGCGGCTGAGCCATCACCAATCACCGGTGAATCTGTGAGATCTCTGTTCTGCGAATGCACCACTCGAGTTTGTGAATGAATGAAGGAATCAGTGGTGAATGCTGAGGAGACGAAGGAAAATGTTGTGTTAAAAAGCACGAGTTCTTTTGTACTCTGCGATGCAGATCGAGTTCAGGTTCCAATTAAAATTTAATCACATTTTATTATATATTTTAATTTTTTAATATAATCATTCACAATATTGTGTAAATATTTTTTATACTCTTTTCACTTTGTATTATTTCTTATTTAATCACTTTGTTTTTCTAAACAATCTTATTCATTGAAAAATTATAATTTTATGTTTTAAATTGTTTACGTTAAATAATATGAAATTTCCTTTTTAATTTTGTTTTGTTACAACTTACATGTTCTTCCATTACAACCCACACAACATTTTTTCTTAATCAGCATGAAAAAAAGACAGCTTTGTTTTCATTGTCTGCTTTCCCTAATTCTTTTACTTTAATACTTTTATTAATTATTATTTCCCTCATTCATCCTATATATATATACACATTATTTCTAATATTGTAAAATTAAATAAGTTGAAATTAATTTTTTTTATACATTAAAATAAACATGTTGCGTCACATGTAGTAATGATGAATATATAAAACATATAGATATAATATTTGTTATTTTTTATAAATTCAAATAACTTTTAAGTTTGAACAGAAATATTAAAATTAAAATAATGTGCATTTAACACGATGTAAGTTTGTTCAGTAATAGTTATTGATAATTGTATTTAAATCATACTCTGCATTGCAGGTTTTATAAATGCTTATAAAATAATATGTTGGATAAAAATATTACATAATAACGTGTGATATATTAACTAAATGATATATTCAAGGTATGTATTTCTTAAGATTAATAGATAAGCAGGTAACCAAGGTAACCAAGGTAAACAGGACATGTGAGTGTTGAATTATAATTGAATCACTATAAATATTAATTTTATTGAAACAATATCAATTTAAGGTCCATAAAATATCTATGTTATTGGGTTAGTATCACTTTAACACAAAATATATATAAATATAAAGATAAATTACATATGTAAGGTGAGTTTAATTGATTTTTCATACTTAATTATGAATTAAGCTTATTGATTAAAATCTGATTGCCGGAATAGGTTGAATTGTTTTAATTAATTTAAACTATTATTTTTATTAAATAAATTTAAATTTTAAAAGAATAATTAATCGCAAACTATATGGTGTATTTAGGGTTAAAAAATCTAAATAGGGTTTAATTAGAAACAAACAAAATGTAAGAACGTGTTTTATTAAGAAAGGATTGATCTTGCTTAATCCTAAGTTAGTTTTAATGTAGGATAAATAATTAATTCATTACGACAAATATATATATATATATATATATATATATATATATATATATTACTTTTAGCATACTAAAAAAGTTATAATTTTACTAAAATTTTAATCTCGTTGATAATTAACGTAAACGAAAACATGTATAATATTTTACAATTATCACCTGTTTGGTGTTTAATACATTTATGAATTTTGGATCAAACATTTTTATATGTTTTTTTTTAAATCTAAACTTTTAGGCAAGGAATTTTATTATAGCTCTTTCATTGTATACTTTTTTTTTTGTGTTTCTATAGCATGTAAATAATTTACTTTTGGTTTATTAAATACATTGTTAAAATTTAACCAGTTTAAAATGAATAAAATATTTCAAGGATTGCAAAAATGAACATTTTACGGAAAACAAAATAAAACAATAAAGATCGAAATGAAAAATTACAAAACTCAAAAAAGAAAATTCAAAACTACAAGAATAATTATATTTTAAAAAAATTATTAAGTCAATTTCTAATTTAATTTCTTTTAGTTTTAATCAGAAATTTTCTTCCCTAATTTTACATTCTCTTTATGTGACATTGACACTGGGATATTTTACAATCACTTTTAAGGAAAAATGTTTTGGGTGTAGGGCCGGGCAACTCTACAAAACACACAGTCACGCTTTAACTCTTTAGCTATATGGGTTTTTATGTTCGTTCTAAATCCAAGTCTTCCTTCGTCAGTTCTCCAAACACAAAACACATCTTCACGCTTTAATTCTTTAGCCATAATGGTTCCTATGTTCGTTCTAAGTCAAAGTCCTCCTTCATCAGCTCTCCAAACCGATCGAAGGTACTGCCAAAGGTAGTCCGATGTTTAAGTCAGTAATTAATTCAAAAAGGGTAAGAAAAAGTCTTAAATTCACAATAAATATGATTAGATACTCCTTACCTTTAAGCTCTATTTATAGTTTTTGAGGTGAGCCTAAAATTAGTGAAAATCTAATCACAATTCAATCTCAATTTATTACACATATTTACTTTTAATCTCGATTTTTAAAGTTTATTTAAGAAGTACTGTTATTAAAACTACTTTATCATTGGAACTCTCCATTCACCCTCTACTCATGGGTGGTCGGATGAGGTTCCTCTTATCCGAATTTGGAGATTAAAGCAAATCGCTCATCTTTTTGTGGGATAAAAAAAATGTTTTTTAGATTAAATAATGAATATAAAGTTTCTGTAAAAATTTGTTAAGTGGGATAGAAAAGTATTTCCAAACATGCTTGGTACTGATTCTGAATAAATTATGGGTGGTAACTTTGAAGAAAGAAACAGAGACATGAAAAGACATATTTGGCCCTCAGATTATTTTCATCTATTTTATATTATAATAACATATAAATCCGAATCCGAAAAGAAGTACAAAGGAGCTTCCACTAATTAATGTTACAACACATGTTCTACATTACATATATTCCCTTCACTGTCCAATGTTTACAAATCTATCAGAGTATCCTACTCAATCAATCACTCACTAAAACTCATAAATTGAAGAAATGTGTCTTCCATTTCTTTAACTTGTTGGATCCCTCTTATGCCAAATGAGAACATCATTAAAAACTTGTGGCAAGATCAGGAGTTAATATCCTTAAAGTTCAGTTGATGATGAAATCACAAATGGCATGCATGAATTAAGGAGTGTGCATTCGGGCTCCTACCCTCCTGCCGGCATTGCCATATTCAGCAGATGATTGTTCACTGCCACTCTCTTCTAACGCTAGTTTCCTGAACTTCATCATGTCAGCTTTATATTCCCCGCTTTCGCCGCCGAACCCAGGTTTCACTCCCTCGTAACCAAGCACTTCTACTGACACATCACCCTCCAGCACTCTCACAATCTAATTCATTCATTCATATCCATCATAATTTAAGTTAAAAAGAGAACATGAAAGTCAAATGAATGCAGTATGATAAATAATAAACCATGATTAGTATTACCTGACTCATTTTCGGTCGCTTCTTTGCCGAGTACCTTACGCTAAATGCAGCACAAGCCACCATACATGACATTTGGCGCTCGTCATAATTACCCTCTAAACGTTGATCCACAAGCCCTTCAAAACTTCCATCCTCCATTGCCTTTGTACAGAGTGGTCTAGCCTGTTCATGCACATAGATAGATATGGAACAAATAGACATTATTATATTATAAGTATGGGAAACATTCACAAACTCCCAAACTGAAAGGTTCAAATTAATTATAAATCTAAAGTTATTGAAAGTACGTGGGAATTAATTAAAAACTATATATACTTACCCAGTCGGCCAAACTATCTTCAAATTCCCCAGTGTTATCCACAGGTTCCCGACCTGTTATGAGCTCCAAAAGCATAATACCGAACGAGAACACATCAGATTTGTCAGTTAGCTTACCGGTTGATGCATATTCTGGAGCCAAATACCTGAAATGTTTGGCAAACTAATTCACTTTCATTGCTTGAAACTTGAAAAAACGTATCATACATAATTTACAGTTTAATTTCTTACCCGAATGTTCCCATTACACGAGTGGAAACGTGAGTGGAAGTGTCTTGACTAATCTTTGCCAACCCAAAATCTGCCACCTGAATGGATAGATCCAATTGTTAATTAAGTAATCCCAGAAGAAACGCTTAGACATAGATAACTTACTTTGGCTTCGAAGTTGTTTTCAAGTAGAATGTTTGCACCCTTTACGTCTCGGTGAATGATACGAGGGTGACCTAGTTAATGTTAGAGGTCATGTTAACGTTGGCCTCCTCGTTAATCATTAAAAGAATAGTCAGAGATAACTTACAATCCTCATGTAAATAAGCAAGTCCTTTAGCCGATCCGATCGCAATTTTTAGCCTGGTATTCCAATCCATCACAGGTTGACCCTTTCCTGAAAAAAAGTTGACAGGTTTTCATCGTATAGATACAATAAACGGTGTAAAGAAAAGTATTCATGGAACCCAGTAGTTGAATTATATAAAACTGGTGAAGTTAGGGCTAAGAGGAAAATTGAAGAAATTTTAGAAAGAAAGAGAGAACGCACGATGAAGGTGGTATTCGAGGGTATTGTTAGGCACAAACTCATAAACGAGGAGCTTGTTGGATTGTGAGATGCAATAGCCGACGAGAGAGACGAGATGGCGATGGTGGACGCGGCTGATGATGTCAACCTCAGCTTGGAATTCTCTGTCTCCTTGGCCATTAGTGGATTTGAGGCTCTTCACTGCAATTTCCTTGCCATTGGGTAGAACACCTTTGTGGACGAATCCGAAGCCACCCTGGCCCAGCAGGTTGTGTTGGCTAAAGCCAGCAGTGGCAGCCGAGAGCTCCTCGAAAGTGAAAGAGCTTTGGTTGAATCCGAGAGCCACCGTGGGGTGCGGAGGTGGCAAAACGGGACCATGGGGCCCAGAGTAACTGGCAGTGCTCATGTCAGAACTAACACCCTGGGTTGCTGACCAACCTCCAACTGGAACTGGATATGGAGGAATATGCATAACATGCTCAACCTTATTGTTGTTGTACCCAAACTCGCTTTTGTGAAACCCATCTGCATGTACCCATTAATTATTCGTCAACCATCTTATAATTGTTCGAAGAACACAGCAGTTCACAAATTTTAAATGGAAAAAATAAGAATGATATTGACATCATCTATAATTTCTAAGAACTTTGAAGTGATAATAAAAGAGTGCTCAAATCCAAGTTCATCACATGGATTTGTCTTTAATATAAAAAAAAAAATACCATCAGGTTGATTATGGCAGTAATCAATGGGTAACTGAGATTTCTTTTTTCTTTTTATACACGCAAAGATGACCATGAGGAGGAGAAGGAGAAAAATCACAGCTGCTGCTGCGATTACTATTATAATTGGCGTGCTCAATGATTGGTTTCCACTGTCTCCTGACGAGCTTGAAGATGATGACTTGGGTGGAGACAACCGGTTCTTTGAAGGTGGAGGAGGAGAAAAATGATGGCCAGAATGTGGGGGCGGCGGTGACTCGCGGTTACCTGATTTCTTATCAGGAGGAGGAGGTGGTGGTGGTGGTGGCGGAGGTGGAGATGGAGATGAATTAGACGGCGGGGGCGGAGATTTCTTATCGCTTGACGAGGGAGGAGGTGGTGAATTGTCCTGTGACGGTGGGGGAGGAGATGAATTGTCCGGCGGTGGTGGGGGTGGGGGTGATGAATCTGGTGGTGGTGGGGAATCGGAATTGGAATCAGAAGCCATTTGGAAGGATGACTTCTTCTCCAACGGAAGGGAAGGTTAAAGAGAGAGAGAAACCTGGCCCTCTCCCTCACGTAAGGATTCTGCAACTTGCGAAACCTGCCACAGTAAACAAATTGTATAAACATATATCCTTGTGCATGTTTTGATTTTGAAGGCGGGAATATACGAAGGTGCATGCTGATATTTTTTGCATGCATGCATGCACGAGGGGGTACGTACGTAAGAAAAAGAGAATGCTACCTGAGAGCAAAGGACAGGAGGTTATCCACAGAAAGAGAGAAGCATGGTGAATAATTATTATGCAATATTGTAATATGGAACCAAAAAATGTCACCTACAATGCAGCGTATAATTCATTTTTCACTGCAACGTTTCTCTTCCTATCTTTAACCTAATTAGATAATCCAGCCATGCATGCTTTCAGTTTTTTTATCTACTTTTAGCGTTAATAGTTAAACCAAAACTTACGACAATCTTCGATAAATCGCTCATATTCCTTTTTCTGGATTCTGTTGGTCGCAACCAATTCAAAATGTGCATCTTATTGCTTTGTTGGAGGGCAGCGTCGGACCCATTACAGAAGATTCAAAATCGATCGTGTTGAAGTTGAATTCGACTGTCTGGCCCGATGACTACGTGTTGGCCAAAGTTCATTTCTTTTTTCATGGAGCGTGATGAACTAATATTATGTTAAATTAATTATACAAAATAAATCATTTAAATATAAATATGATCCTGATTTAGACTCTGATCATAAAAAATAGATGTCAAATATTAGATACGATTACTAAAAAATGTCTATATTTTGCGTGAAAAAATATATTAGACGGGCATTTAGATTTTTCCAAGAAACATTTGTCCAAAACAACTGACTGGTACTAGAGAGTGAAATTTAGAGAAGGTAAGACAAAAAAAAAAAGAGAAGTGTAAGAAAAATTGGTGTGTAATATTTTTTTTTCTATGCGACAATCAACATAGGCATCCTCAATTAGCATTTGAACAAAGTGTAATATACTATGAGCTTTTTGATTTTGTTGCAACGTGTTCTGAAATTTCATTCCAATTTTCTTCATAAAGTTCTAAAATGCTTCATCGAGCAAGAGAGTCTCCTGAGTAAAAACTCCAAGGAAGACATGCCAGAGCCAAATTTTCCATTACTGAAGCAATTGGTACATAGATAAAAATCTGCGCGTCAGACACATCATACAACTGAGTAGGAAATTAACAATCATAACCCTGGTCTTCCAACAAAACGCAATCACTAGCTAAAAGTTCAAAAAATGTTTAAACAGTTGATCATCTTATTGCTAACTAAATGACAGACAGCAAAATCAATCAACACAAACAATGACAAAACAGCCACAGAACTCCTTATAAATCAACAGATACAATGACCATCAGCAGAAAACACCATCTCTTGATGATGCATTTTGTAAAATTTGGAAAGGTCAGTGAATTTTCTGAGCTATCAGAACTCGTAGAGTCTTCAAATAACCAAATTATGCAAGTGCTACATGCCAGAAAGATTTAAGTTAATTCAGAAAATATTTCAACTGATTATTGATTCCTTGAAAAATTATGGTAGAGAATAGGTTTTAACTTTTCAAAAAAAGTTAAAACAAAAATTTAATTCCATTTTGTTGTGATTTTTGTATTAATAATCTACCTTCAAATAAGTTATATTTTTTATTTTCTTAACCATAATAAGCAATCAACTATAATCATAATTCTTTAAATAAAAACCATAATATACTATTTCATATTATTCATTGGATACATGGCACACAAACTTTATTATTACGTGATATCATTAGTAGTTATAGCTTTCTTCGTTTATTCGTCATAGGTAAATTGAAAATTTGGTATAATTTTATCCTCTTGCTTCTCTTTGATGTTATCATTATCATAACCTGACACATTAGGTCTTGGTTCAAAATCTCCTTCAACATCTTTCTTTTTCTTTGCGTCCATGTTGTTATCACCATAAGCTGAAACATTAGGTCTTGGTTCAAAATCTTTCACAACTTTCTTCTTTTCCTTTACACCAACTTCATTGTCACCATATGCTGAAACATTAGGTCTTGGTTCAAAATCTTCTTTAACTTCTTTCTTCTTCTTTGGATCAATGTCGTTGTCACCATAAGCTGAAATATTAGGTCTTGGTTCAAAATCTTCTTTAACTTCTTTCTTCTTCTTTGCATCAATGTCGTTGTCACCATAAGCTGAAACATTAGGTCTTGGTTCAAAATCTTCTTTAACTTCTTTCTTCTTCTTTGCATCAATGTCGTTGTCACCATAAGCTGAAACATTAGGTCTTGGTTCAAAATCTTCTTTAACTTCTTTCTTCTTCTTTGCATCAATGTCATTGTCACCATAAGCTGAAACATTAGGTCTTGGTTCAAAATCCTCTTTAACTTCTTTCTTTTTCTTTGCATCAATGTCGTTGTCACCATAAGCTGAAACATTAGGTCTTGGTTCAAAATCTTCTTTAACTTCTTTCTTCTTCTTTGCATCAATGTCGTTGTCACCATAAGCTGAAACATTAGGTCTTGGTTCAAAATCTTCTTTAACTTCTTTCTTCTTCTTTGCATCAATGTCATTGTCACCATAAGCTGAAACATTAGGTCTTGGTTCAAAATATTTATCGACTTGGTTTCTTTCCTTTTCTTGAACATCATTATCACCATAAGCTGAAACATTAGGCCTTGGTTCAAAAATTTTCATAGCTTTATTTTTTTCCTTTGCATCAACTTTGCTTTCCCTCTTAACATAAACTTCATCATTTTCATAAGTTGGAAGACCTTTAAATTCTTCTGGCATATCCTGATGTTTCGTGACCATTTTCCAATATTCTCCTCCCATTTTTCTTGATTCCACATTTGTTGCAAACTTCTCGAATAAAGAAAAAAACAAAATTAATTACTACCAAAAGGCAAATCATAGTATACTATATCTTAAATAAATTATGTCACTGTTTTCGTTCGAAAATAATTATTATAATTCGAGTCACATTTAAACAAAAAATAAATAATATGATAAGTAAATGTAAAAATTGGCTGGATATTAAACAACAATTTACTTAATTAAAATGTATAACACATTTAAAGATTGAAGGTATAAATATTGTTGTTCACCTTAACATAATCTTGTTTTTAGATTTCGCATGACTTTTTAAAATTTTCACTCGTGATATTAATTAATTAAAAATCTTATTTGGCATAAAGTTTTAGGCATATATATGTACATAGCTTTATGTTTATAGATATTAATAAACTAATAGCCCCATAGAAAAATTCCATGTAAAACAAACTAGAAAAGAAAATGTAACTACTACTTACGGCATATAGGATTAGGTAGAATTGTCTCAATTATATATTGTAGGAGATAAATCTAACTTTCCTTACATGACATAATTTACTTAATTAAAATAAGATCTTTACACATGGAACAATTTTATTGTTAACAAGCTTATAGGTTTGACTCTTTATAAAAATGCTTAAAATTTATGAATAATATATGATTTTAAGAAACTACGATATGACTTCATTGGTGTCTTTTCTATTTTTCTAATTTTATTCTCTTAATTACTATTTTTTAAATTTAAATAATTATTCATAATAAAAAAATATTTTTTAATTTTATTATTTTAGTAACTACTTTTTAAATTTAAACAATTACTTATTATAAAATAATTATTTACACTTTTATAACTATATTTTCAAATTTAAATGATTATTCATAATAAACAATTATTTACATAATATTACTTATAATATTTTTTATTTTAAGAACTAAAATTAATTTTATCCATAACTGCATACATTTTTAGTTTTTTTTTTAAATTTTACCATTTGAATTATTATTTTTAAAATATAAATAATTTATAGATATTAAAAAAATACTTACATACATACACGATAACACCTGTATTTATGCTAATTATAATAATAAACGTTTATATATATAAGTAAGTATGTAAAACGAACTTTTACTTTTGAAATTCTTTTTCAATAATATAAATTTTGACTTTTTACTACATAAAATTTTATACAGGTCTTGATCTAATTTATGTCTTATGATATTTGAATTAGCATAGGTTGTAATTTCTATGGGAAGGCTTATGTGCCAGTAACGTTCAAAATTTAAGCCAGTAACTTACTTGGACATTAAATAAAATTTTCATTCATAGAAAAAAAAATAGGACAAAGTTGTTGTTGAACGTAATTTATAATGCAAATATTTGACAATTATAAAGATAAATAGAATGGTAAAATTGAGTTGGAAATAAAATGTAAATGTAAGTAAAGTTAAGGCATAAGGTAGGAGAAATGAAAACATACCAGGAAGACGAAAAGGACAAGCAGAGCAAGAAAAGACCTCATTTTGAAGAGTGTTGAAATGTGAAGGACTTGCAA
Source organism: Vigna umbellata (assembly GCF_029865625.1). Lineage (NCBI taxonomy): Eukaryota > Viridiplantae > Streptophyta > Magnoliopsida > Fabales > Fabaceae > Vigna > Vigna umbellata. The sequence continues at coordinate 26,024 of NW_028274451.1, read as the reverse complement.
GTAACCTTCTCTATTTATAGCCTATTCTTAGCTTAGGTATCTCTTTGCACGTTATTGCTGTTGAATACAAGCAAAGTTTCACATTAGATAAAATAAGATATAGATATGAGTTTATATACACATAAAATACCTTCATTGGTAAGAAGCTTTTTGAAGTGGTATCAAAAATAAATATGTAAAAGCTTAACCTAAAACGGACAATATCTTACCAATATGGAGATCTATGTGTATATGTGTGTTGTCCCTCTCTACAATTGTCACAACAAATTCTTTCAACCATACTAGGTTAGAAAATAGTAATAAGAAAAAAAGAGTTTATACAAGTAAAATGATATTTTGAAAAAATTAACTTTTATATTTTTAAAGAAAAAGATAATATTAAATAGCGTAAAGTGACCAATGCAACCTTTAACACTTTAATTACACCTCCATGATTCGATAAATTCTTCAGATTTATGGATTTATTACTCAATAAAATAATAAACGTAAATAAAATAATAAAAAAATTAGCTTCATTTTTTTATTCATAAAAATTGAAAACTCACACGATTGTTTAACAAACTAATGTAAATTCCTTAATAAGTATTCATTTCAGAGTAATCGAACTTACATCCCTACTTCTTTAACGTACAATCACAATTCTTTTACTAAAATGATTTATTTATTATGTTTAATGATTTCTAAGAAAAACTTAAACGGCAGTTGAAAAGGAAGAGATAATATCTAAGCATTATCGTCGTATATATTATAAAATATTTAAGCTGCTATGTATGATGTTATCAAATTTATAGTAAAATAAAATAATTGAGTGAAATTATTATCAGATAGAACAAACACAGTCAATACTAAGATTCGCTGAAAAAGATCCGATCAAAGTGGACCTTCGTGTAATTAAAGTACAATAATAATACGTGGATAGCGTGACATCAATTTTTAAATATTAACAATTTTATATGCAAAAAGTAAGAGGGTTACTCCCTCGCCTCTTCATTTTCGTTTTATCTTATAGTTAAAAGTTTTACTGAATTGATGTAAAGATTTACTGAATAACACATCTTCCAACCTTTCACTTTTTTAAAAACCTAATTCAGTAGCTCTCATTTCCTCACTTTTTTCTTTGAACAATTTGTTTTATTTTTAAAAAAAATTTTATACACAAAAAATATTAAATTATGTAAAATCTACACAAATAAACATTTACAATGTTCAAAAACTAAAATTTACAAAAAAAAATTAATAAACTAAAAACAAGAAAAATTAAAAGAGTTGTAACGCAGAAACTTGAATAAATGTGAAAAATTCGTCTAGTTTTCAACGGATCTCGATATCCGTGGACAAATCTCAAGATCTGTTGAAGACTGAACGGATTTTCCACATCTGTTCAAGTCTTCACATTTCTCTTATTTTTTCCCTAACACAACACACCACATACATTCATATACAAAACACATATAAAAAACAAAAACAATGAAGTTTTAACCACAAAAATGTTCAATGAAAGAATAAACAAAGAGAAATAGGGAGGGAGTCAGGACTCTATGTGTGTGACTAAGAGAGAAAGAGAGAAAGTGAAGGAGTGAGAGCTTTCTATTGAAAAATTAACCTTGAAATATATACAAACATATAAATTTATAGGACATAATATTTATTTAATCATTCAAATATATTACATATTGAAACAAATAATTATTTTGCACGTTTTTATTTTATTTTATAATATTATCTACCTAGTATAAAACACGGTCATAAAACCAATCAATGATACAAATAACATACTCCATAAATGAATTGAAATCAAGCACATGTATAAAACAATTAATCATTTTAAACATTTAATTAACAACACTGATCTAACTTATTAAATTAATTCATAAAATATAGATTATTCTTGGAAAAAGAATTTGAACCCATCATATACCGCGTGTTATCAGATTATTAGATTTCTTACTAACTTCAGTCTTTGAGTAAAACTCATTAATTTAAATTTATGATTAAAGATAAATGTATTATGAAAGATTAATTGTGTAAAAATTATAAATAATATTTTAATTTAACAAGAGATCAAATTAAAAATATTAAAATTAAACAAACAACTTACCAATATTACATAAAGAAATTGTAGTTATCGTCTCTAAATACATACATATTAATGCTTCCTTCTTTCATCTTGGTCAAAAAAAAAATTTAAAAAGAAATGTAAGGTGCTTAATAATGTGAAAGATTATACATTTATCCATTTACATTATTATTAATAGTTGTGTGAAAATAGGTTGTAACCCGCGAACCAACTCGGCCCACTAGAATTTGAGTTGGGTTGGGTTTAAAACAAATGTAATATTTTTATGCGGGTTAATTTTCAATCTGACTTACTTAGAACCCGACTCACCGACTTGAACCCGTGGTGAGCCGGATTGACTCACAAACTCACCTAATTTAATTTAGTTAATTATTATTTTGTGTTTCAATATTATTAATTAACAATTTTTTTATTATATCGTAGATGAAATAAAAAAAAGATGTTTTAAGAGACAAAAAATTTTATAGTTTTATCTATTCAAGACTCTAATATTACAGATGAACAACTGATACATAAATTATCAATATTAAAAACTTATTTGTTCGTCTGTTGTACTTATTTTTTTATTACACTTGAATAATATGATATTTTTTTATTTTGAATGGTTTAACATCATTTTAGAGTGAAATTTATTTAGATTTGAACTAAAAAATTATAATTTTTTTTATTTTAAAAAACTTATAATTAAGGGAGCGAGTGAGACAACCTATTTAACCCCAACCAACCCGTAGTGGACCAGACTAGGTCGAACTGGATTACTAAAGCTTTAATTATCAAGATCAATCCAAAATATTATTTGATAAAATCTTGAAAATTACTGAATTGATTAAAGAGTTTAATTATTTATTTATTATTAAATTTTTTTCTATACATAATCTAACATCAATTACTATCTCAAACTAAACCTAAGGGATAAAAATATTACATTTATTTATGTAATTTTGAATAGGGTACACATTTTTAATAAATGTGAAGGTTTTTAGTTGAGTTGTTATTAGATTTTATTTTTATTAAATATTTCAAAATTTTTAAATTTTTAATAGAATTTCTGATATTTAAATATTTGTAAAAGAGAAAAAAGGACAATAGACCAAAACATTAATAAAAAAATTGAAACAACCTAGTCATAGCAGCACATATGCCAAAATCTCTCCATGTTTAAAATTAGTGATAATGTTAATTATTTTATGTCCATGTGTCATGATCTACCTTTATTTGTCGACACAAAAATCTACCATAGAGATCCGACAACAACTTGCCACTTTATTCATTTAAATACAGAATAGGTAAATATTTGGTTTATTTGTTAATTCAATCATACGAAAAGTGTTAGCATTATGTACAACTACTACCTTGTTTGAATCTGTTGTCGACTTGTTTTGTTGCATCCCAGTTAGATTCACCCAACCCCACATTTTCATTAAGTAAAATCTTTATATCGTGTTACCCATGAATACAGAAAAATAAAATAAAATTATTTACTATTAAAAAATATAAAATTAACTTAATTTTATAAAATTAATTTGTAAAATAAAATATACATTTATATATTTTAGTCTTTCTCTAATATAAGACTTTCAACATATATTTTTACATCCATATATATATATATATATAAATAAAGTAATTATTATAAAAAAAATATTGTCAAAAAAAGTATCATTATTTTTTTTTTCTTTTGCTATTTCCCAATTTCTTTGTTGCAGTGTTCCTATGGATGCAAGAATCAGAGAATTCTTGGAAGTTGTTCTTGAAGAGGGTCATATTCAAGATATTCAAATATCCCAGAAACCCAACACTCATCTAAAAGAGAATGGGCTTGGAACTAGAGCCCAACACTCATCAAAACCCAGACATAATCAATTGGGCCTTTTTTCTGCTGCACCATTATTTCTCTGCGCTTCCCAATTTTCTCACTGCCAATGAACTTTTTTGCGCATTCCCAATTTTCTGCACCGCTACAAATTTCATTGTGCATATCAATTTTCTGCACTGCCATAACTTCTTTGCGCATTCCCAATTTTCTGCACAGCCATAATTTCTTTGCACATTCCCAAATTTCTGCACCCTCATAACTTCTTTGCGCATTCCCAGTTTTGAAAACCAAAGAGTTTATTACGTGGAGGTGCAATTAATAATGATAGGGTGCAGCAAGGAAAAATCACCGAAATATCCCTACGTACCCGAAATTCAATCTTTGTGCATAAATTTGTTTATTATAGAGAGAAGGAATAATATCAAATATTTAAAGGAAGGCCGAAGCTACACGTAAGACTTTATGTCATCTAAGTATTTTATTGCATGGAATAAAGATTAAGGCGAAAAGCATCTTTCCTTAGCCACCAAGTACAGAATATGTATATCGTCTTTTCATGTGTTCATCATTTCTCACTTTCATCTTCTTCTTTTTCAACTAAAATAACTCATTCTTCACACACCATTCTGATAAACATAACTTCTCCTCTCCAACATGGAAAATAATTATCATATCAGTATTATCATATAACTTCTCTTTAGCTAAAATTGTGTATCATATATATTTGTTAAGACAGAAACACTTATGCGACTTTTGTTCAAATTTGACTATAATAATATTTTATATTAAATTTTGTAAGAGATTAAGCACACGTGAGTAAATCAATATAAACAATAAATATATATATATATATATATATATATATATATATAAGTATTAATATTCTTTAAGTTATCAATTTATTCGCTCGTATCCTATTTGAGTAATACTTATATTATGTTCATGAAATAATTATAATTTAAGTTTAAAATGTTAAGTGGGTGATACATAAAATGAACAAACAAAATTTTTTGTTAAATTGACTTATGTTAAATTAAATTCAAGCTCACAAAACTATTACATCACAAAATTATAAAGTGATATTAACTACTTATATACTCTAAACAATATACTTTAAACTGATTTTGATGTAAAAAATAATGAATGCTTCACTAAAAACATAACAAAAAATAGTGAATTATTATTATTTTTTTTACAAAACTTAATTATATTGTTATTGTGAAACCGAACGAGAATGTTTCTTGTTTGTTTTTAACTATTTGATTTTAAGAAAATGGTTTTATATTCCTTCTTTTTCTGTGTGTTTGTGTTTCCATAGAAAAATCTCAAACAAATATAGAGATGAATACGTGATAGATGGAGTAATTTCATTAGAAGTTTAGAGCATCATCCAGTTGAATTTTTTCTGGACAACTATGTATTAATTGTGAGATTTAGAAGATAAAAAAAATGTATTAATTGTGAGATTTAGAAGATAAAAAAAAACACGATTATTTTAATCTGTGAGATCCACCAAACAATCTATGAGGATTCTCAACAATATCGGGAGAGGGAGAGTTGAGAAAAGTATGTATTCTGCAGTATTATTGTGAGAAATTGATTAAAAGCAAGATGCTGCAAATTTATTAAAAGAAGGATTACTACTAGATAAACACCAGGATTAAAAGCTATTACATCTATACTAAAAGGGCTTCAAACTTTTAGTAGAAATTTAAAAACAGTAATTAATCTGGTGCTAAACAAGACTTCTATCCCTCACATTTGTTGCATATATGTGTATGGGAGCTTCAGTCTTGATTCTTCTGCTGCATCTGTTTCATGGGGACAACATGGGTGTGATATAGTATGACATTAGGTTTTACATCGAAGTTCCTAACAAAACGATCCTTCCCTGCTTCTGAAACATGGGAATCCTCGATAAGGTCTTTAATTGCTTCTGGCATAGCTTCTTCCTTCATCGTCTCTTCCCAATATCCTTTCAGGTCTTTTCTTGCGCTGCTCAAACTTCCAACCTATGAGTTTCAATGAAGACAAAACTTTAAGGTATTTTAAACACAGACAGAAACCTTAGATTTGACAAAAGTAGAAATCAAAGTACAAAAGAGCAACATAGTTTGTGAAACAGATTCAAGAGGTACCAGTAGAAGAGAGAAAAGTACGAAAACACCAAAATTCGACTTCATGTTCACGCTAATCTGTGCAGAGTCGTCAGTCTCTGGATATTTCTTTAACCCACAACTGACCCACTGTCCACACATATATATGTTTATCATCACAGCAGTTGAAAAAGAAAAAAATCAACTACATAGTATATATTAAACGATAATGGTATTTTGATAATATTTTTTAAAAATATTATAATATTATTTATGTGTTATTTATGATTGGTCTAAAATTGTTTTATCATCAATAATAATAATTATAAATACTAATATAAATTAATAAATGATGTTAAAATATTATAAAAAAAATAGTATCAACGTATCATTATATTATATTAAAACATTAAAATCATCCTTCCGCGTAAAAACCATTTAGTAAAAAATATTATAATTCTTAAATAAATTTTAGTGTTCCAAGAAATTTCGACATATTTTTTTCTTCTTTACCGACATCATTTGTTACATTCAATATTTTCCTGAATTAAAATATTAATTAAAATATGGAGATAAGAAAAAGTTGCTAGGCCGCACCACATTCAATCTTCACTGTTCATGTACACGCCACACAAGAAATAAAAGTTTTGACTGAATGAAGAAGGCCAGAAGTCTCACTTGTATTAATTTCTAATTTTCCAAAAATTTTAAATGTTAAATAATTTTTTAAAATTATTTATTTAGCATAGTTGTAATTCTCAAATATTTGTAATAATATCATCACTTTGTATTGAAATAATTGATTTATATGATTTTCTTATTTTAAGTGGTTGGCAGTGTTGTACAAACTTGAATGATGTTTTAATGCATAGGTAGGAAAGTGGAAATTTCAACAGAAAAAGAGTACCGAGCATCTAGATGGAATAGAAATAGAAAAAAAAATAATATATATATATATATATAAATTTAGGTATACTAGGAAAAATTAATTATCATAAAATGTTTGACAGAAATGAAATTAATAAAAAGGTAAATACACATTATACATCTAATAAATATTATTTTAATTATTTTTATAACATGTTTAATAATTTTATATCACTTAAAAATAAAAGTTTAAAATAATTTATTTTTTTTTTACTAACATCTTTTTTGAAAATAAAAACATAATAAATAAAAATTTCAAAATTGATAATATTTTGAATATCTAGTAAATGATCATAACAATATTATTGCACAGACTTGATATTAAAGAATAAAAAGAATATAATTATATATTTAAGGTGATCATATAAACATGACTTTTAATTTAATGTTGTCTGTGTCTTAAAATTGTGAAAAAGTCTCTATTACGCGCTTACACAAATAATATTTTATAGTATTTAGTGAAAATCAGTTATTGACAAAATTATTCAATTAGTTAGAGACACATAATCAACCGCCACACACGTGCAAAAGTCATACCAATTTATTTTATATATATATAATTTTCTATAAATAATTTATAATTTGCTGTTGTCAGTGCAAGCCCATGGCATAAAGCAATCAGTTGGTTTTTTTTCTTTAATTTATAAATGTAGTGAAAATGGGAGGCATCCCAATGGGTATTTTATATAAGGGTTGTGAGCTATAACATGAAAAAGATTTGAATCCACTCCAAGAAAGGTTTTTTTTTTTTTAAATTATCTATTAGACTTTTTAGTGAATATTTATAGAAATATATCAATATATTTTTAATATATCAAAGTTAATATATATTGGTTTAATTGTTTAATTTGTTCCTATTTATATTATTTTGTATCAATTTAGTTTTTATTTTAAAAAAAATATCAATTTCGTTCACATGTGCCATATAAACTTAATATATTTTAGAAATTATAACAGAAGAATAGTATCAAAATTTTATTAAGAAATTCTTATTTTGGTGTCTATAACTTAAATTAGTTTCTTAAGGAAAAATAATTTTGGAAATTAACCTCTTTTCATCTAATTTAAATACAATACAAATGTTAAACTTCATATATAAATTAAAATCATAAAAGTATTTAAAACTTATGAATGAGTTTATCACTTTTATAAAGCCTTTTTGTTTTACTTTTGGTAACATTTTAAAAGATTTCTTATTAATGGAGATATCTTATATGTATATAAACTCATGTTCATCTCTTATTTTATTCGATTGTGAGACTTTGTTTGTATCAACATCTGGTTATTTTTTGTCTAAATTAAAAGTTGTAATTTTTTTAATCTAATCTGATTTAAACGTGTAACAAGTCTAGTTGATTCTTGAATTTGAACTCATTCTAACAACACTAATAATTTGTAAGTAAAAATAAAATAAATTTTAAATTTTAATAAAAAAATGAGCTTTTTTTGTCTATTACACAATAAACTCAGGTGAGAATGAAATGCATATTTCTTTATATATTATAAATCGGTAATAATTTTTGTAGTGTCACTTTCAGTCGAGCCTTTGTATTAAAGAAAGTAAAGAAAACATATGGATTTATTTGAAAAGTCAACTTGAAACGTGCAAACTAAGAAAATGAATGTGATGGTGATAAATAAATGGGATAAAAGTGTAGTTGCAGCACTTAGTTTTGTTCCCTTTCACATGTTCATGCACGGCATACCTATTTGGCATATATGCTTGTCTTGTACTTTTCTTTTTCACAAAGTCAACTATATTTCTGCATCAGGTGCCCTACTTCTTCTATTTTTCTTCTTTCAAAAAAGGGTTTTCATCACTTTAAATTATAAATTCCTCCAATTAAATAACACCTTACTCTTTACCTCACCACATAAATTAAAGACTTAAAATTAATACATCCTTTAAAAAGGGCGTCAATTATGTCCTTACTTAATAAAATTTATATCAATGAAATCCCTTCCGTTAAATCTGTACAAACGGCGTTAATTATTTTTCTCTCTCTCCTATTAACGTCGTTTGTACGGATTTAACGGAAGAGATTTTATTGATATAAAATTTATTAAGTAAGGACGTAATTGACGCACTTTTTAAACGATGGACTAATTTGATATAGGATATTAATATAGGATATTAATATAGGATATTAAGCCTATATTAAATCAAATTCCATACACATCTTGCAAATAACCCCTCCAACTTTGCCTTCCTTTCAACTTCTTCTCTTTAAATAAATAAGTGATGTTGAAGTCATTCAAAATAAATACTACTTATTTCTTTTATAAAAAGAAACCATCTGTTATGTGTTAAGTTAATATCTAAAGAAATACTATTTTTTTTATCGCATAAAAAAAAAAAAAGAACGTGGGGTGAATAAAGATGTAGATGCTTTTTCTGAAAAATTTGATATAGTGGAAGAAAGGTTGAATATCTGATACAGTATGTATAGGTTTTCCCATTTTCCACATGTTCTGCAGCATTTGCTTGATTTAACATATGCTGGTGAAAATGAGAGGCAGAAAATAGTTTGGGTTTGACGAAAATATTGTGGTAATGGCGTGAGTGAATTTGATACGATAAGGTCAAAAGGAGTTTATAGAAAAGGTTTTGGAAGAAATGAGAATGGTTGAAAACGAGATAGTTTGGCAGATTCGATGATAATGCTGTGTTTGTGCATTTCAATTAGTTTGCATTTCAATTTCAGCCATTGAGAAAAAGTTGAGTGGCGCAGCAACAACAGTTTCGTCAACGTTCTTCGTTTCCCACTATACATCACACTCTCCATAGTCAAAATATTTGATTGTGACACAAACGAGACAATGGGATTCCATCCAATTTAGTCAAAACCAATTTTACTTTAAAAGTGTCGTTCATGTTAAGAAATGAACTTTAAACCTAACTCAACCTCACAAAACCGGTATGTGTGGTTAGATTTGAACTTCACTTATATATTATAATTTGACTTTATTATCTCTAGTCGATATGAGACTTCCAACACACCTCCGTCGAGGTATAGACATCTCAAGCGCAATAGTAGAATTAATTAGTGGTCTGATAGTGACCCAACAATGGGTGAAACAAAATGTCCACATAGGTCTCGTTAGGATAGGCTACAACCATGACTCTGGTACCATATTAGAAAGTGATTTTAAGTCTAACTCAACCCCACAAAACCGGCGAAGGTGGGGTTTGCACCTCACTTATATATTATAATTTGACATTATCTCTAGTTGATGTGGAGCTTCCAACATTTATCTGGACATAAAACCTATATATAACTTCATCTTAGCAATAAAGAAAATTTTACTACAAATAAAGAAACACATGAAAACAAAATAAATCTATAGATTGTTTTATATATATATATATATATATATATATATATATATATATATATATATTTTTTTTTTTTTTTCTAGTTAGAAACATCTATGTTAATAAATATCATGATAATTTAGTAGGTGATGAAAGTAAGAAGTTATAATATTTTCATTGTATGAGAGTTAGAACAATTTTGTTATCTTTATTCAATATATTTGTTTTTAATAAAATCCCTTGATTCAACGTCATTTGTTATTACTAGTGTTTGAAGTTCATGCAACTCAATAGGGTTTTTAAGTCATAAGAAATATGGAGTTTGGTCAAACAATATATATATATATATATATATATATATATATATATATATATATATATATATATATATATATATATATATATAATTAGACTTGAAATGTTGAACCAACATGATTTGTTTATACGAGTCAAGATAAGCGTGGCAAGAACTCAACACACATAAAAATAGAGAAATATATAATTAAATTAAAACGAAGAACGAGTAAAGAAAAATAATATTATCATATTTTTTATTCATTTGCCTCTTTTCATTCCACTTTAAAAAAAACGGTTGACAAAAAATTAAAACTGAAAATACTTAATTAAAAAAAAATACGACTAAAAGTAACTAAACAATATATAAAAATAATAATACCACGAATTTCATATTTTTAAAAATTATTCTGACTCCCTTATTTATTATCAAATAATAAAAGTTAATTTCATCTTCACTCTTCCTTTTATTTATTCTCAACTAATCAGATAAATCATTAGTATGTGTACAAACATTAAGAACACCTTTTGTACGACATACTTTTCTTTCCTTGCATCACTATACCATAATTTATTTGCTGTATGTAATTAAGTTTGTATAAAATTGTGTATACGGTGCGTGCAATTAATATCTCTTATTAATTTTAATGAGATGACTTAGGTGAGTTACATGTATGTTTGACAAAGAAGAAAGGTGATAATGTATTTAATTAACATGATAGTTAACCTAATGATATTATTATTAGAGCAATTAAAATAGATTTGAGTCTACCATTAGACGTGATCATTGCTTACAAAATTAATTTGATCAAACTATATACAAGCTGTCTCTTAAATTGTATGAGATCATTGTTTATTTGAATATTTTAACTTACGGTTTGAATGGTAATTAATTTGGATGGTAGGTTGGTAGACTTAGTTGACCAGCTTTATAAAATGATTATATATTTTTATTTAAAGTAAATGTAATATTATTCTTTTAAAAAGCACGAACACAAAAAAAAAAAAACACACACACACACACATATATATATATATTAATCTATATATTGAATAATTATATATAAAATTAACATAATTGATTTTGTCTAAACATCTCAATTTTTTATTTAATAAAATCTAAATTATTACAAAATTATATAGTTTAGAATAAAATTTTATTATTATTTTATTGAAAATTTCAATTACAAAAATATTTTATTAAAAAAATCTAAGACATGTTATTTATTTTAATGAAACTTTTTTAATAACTTTTTCTTTAATCGACCAATAAAAATTAATATAAAATAAATAAATAAATAAGTTGTTTTCATAGATATTCACACAGCATCATTAAAGAATAATTACTGACAAAAAATAAAAATAAAACAGTCATCCAACAGATAGTCTTATTAACTAAAAATGAAACATATGATCCTCGTACCATACCTTCTAACAAAAAAAGTATAAGAAAATGAAATTTAAAATAATAAAATTTGAATGAAATAAACGAGAATAGTTTATAGTCTATGTATAAATTTTATATTCTTTATTTATGTGTATTTGAGTGAGAATAATAAATAAATTAGACGTCACCGACACTGTATATATTATATATTACCCCAATAATATTATTTCTTCATCATGTGCTTTTATTCCCAGGATTTAAATTTCGTATAAAACTTAACTCCAGTTTGATTTTTTCTTTCTTTCTGAACAGGCATAATTTCGGACTAATGAACGCTTTATTCAAAATTTTCTTCCATATAATGTTAACCGAGTTCCTACATTTTATAATTAGTTAAAAATGGCCAAAATCCATAAAAAAATACATTTCATATATATAAATGTATTTTTCGTTATTCTTTGTATTCTTCAAATATAATGTATAAAGATAGTCATTTAATAAAATTATTGTATTTTAAAAAATGAATAGTGAAAATGATAAGAAACCGTCTTGTATAATTCTTACATATAATAAATTTGATTTAACTTAGAATAAATTCATATTCTTTCTTAATTTACTATATAATCAAACATTAAATTATGTTTAAAAAATGCTTAAGAAAAACTTTTTTTTATTTAAAAGAAAAATGATATTTTGACAGTACAAATATTTAGTGTTGTCAAAATGGTTTATCGAACCAATCCGACTCACTTATTATTAACGAGTTGAAAAAATTAGAACTTGATTTAACACATTATGATTGGCAGATTAAACAAGTTAATTCACTCATTCATGATTTATTAGTGATAATTTTTTTTAAATTCTAAATAAATAATAATAACTTTCTAATTCAAATCTAAATAATTTCAATAAATATATCACGTTAAATTCAAAAATTTATTTAAAATAAGAAAAACAATAAAATCAAAATATATTCCAAAATTATTTTAAACTCTAAAATATAAAAAATCAATTAAAAAACAAAATGAGGTAAAGTGATGAAATAATTCAATTCACCGCGAATTAAACTTGAAAAATAGTAAATCAAATTTAAAATTCACTAATATTAAATTTTTTTATTTAATCCAACTCAAACCCATAATAAATTTAATAAATTGAATTAAATCATTAATTTCAACCTATTTAACAACATTAATAAAATTTTTATATTTATTTAAATCATTTTTCATATCTTTTTATATTTTTTAATCTTTAAAAATATAAAAAATTATTTTCTATAACTATTTTATCTTATATTAACTTTCAAATAAATATAAAAATATATCACCTTACCATTAATTCATGTAAAATATAAAATAGGAAGATATACCACCAAAGCAGCTCCATAAAGTGCAGAAAACTGTGACACCAGAAGGTTCTGAATATTGATTTGCGAGCTTTCATGTTTTCCTATAACCCAATATCTTGAATGGTCTCTGCTCCTTTTCTCATACAAGCTTGAAAGAAGAAGAACCAGAAATTTCAAGGAAAAGAAAAGATGAGACTTGGATTTGCTTCTTGGAGCTTCATCCTATGCACCCTACTCATCTTTTTGGTAAGATCCAGTTGTGCTATTCAAATAAACTAAGCCATATCTCTGTTGACTTCCATAGACAGATCTTACAACTTGGCTTTTCTTCCTCTGGTTCTTGAAAATGTTCTTTTGTCTTTTGCTTTTTTTCCTTTGCTTGAAACGATTTTGCTTCGTTAGTTAATTTTTATCATCGTGTTGTTGATCTGACAGCGATTGACTTTACAGAAATTTTTTGCATGGTCTACTTCGATTATTAAACTTTCTTTGTCTTCTTGGTTGACGTTGCAGATTCTGCAAGAGGGTGGAGCTAGAAAGATATCCACAACATCAAGCAGAGAAATTGAACTGAAGGAAGCATCCTATAATTTGCAGAAGTTTGCAACAGAGGGTCTTGTACTCGACAGCATTATTCAGCTTGAAGGCGCTGATATAAGCTTGAAGAAGAAGAAGAAGCATGTCCATGATGAGGGCGAGGATGAAAATGATGACGACGACGATGATGACGACAAGAAGAAGGAGAAGGGGAAGAAATATAAAAGCGAAAAGATCATTGAAAGTGATAATCACAAACACATGGCCCCTGAACTGAATGTGTTTTTCACCCCAGATGATTTGAAGGTTGGGAAAATCATGCCCATCTACTTTTCCAAGAAAAACTCTTCAAAGTCTCCAAAATTTCTAACCAGAGAAGAAACTGACAGGGTTCCCTTCTCCTCAAAACACCTACCATACCTTCTGAAATTCTTCTCCATCCCAAAACACTCACCCCAAGCCAAGGCTATGAAGTATACACTCAAACAATGCGAATTCGAAAACATGGAAGGAGAAACCAAGTTCTGTGCCACATCTTTGGAGTCCTTGTTTGATTTTGCACACTATCTGTTTGGTTCAAATACACAGTTCAAAGTTCTGACCACTGTCCATCTCACAAACTCAACAGCTGTTTTACAGAACTATACCGTATCAGAAGTGAAAGTGATTTCGGTTCCAAACGTTATAGGGTGTCACCCTATGCCTTACCCTTATGCAGTTTTTTACTGCCACAGTCAGCAGAGTGACACCCGTCTCTATGAGGTGTTGGTGAAGGGTGAAAATGGAGGAAGAGTTCAAGCTGCAGCTATTTGCCACATGGACACCTCTAAGTGGGACCGAGATCACGTGTCCTTTCGTGTTCTCAAAGTTGAACCTGGAACCTCCCCTGTTTGCCATTTCTTCCCTTCTGATAATCTAGTCATGGTACCTTTATCTGGGGCTCCATAACTACTTTTCTGTTTTATGTTTCTGTGTACCAACCTGGTTCTACTAGGAAAAATGAAAAACTAGGTATCTATGTTAATAAGGATGTCTTTGTGGCGTGCTTTGGAATAGAACGTTAATGTGATGTTTATCTTCTGCGTATGCTTGTTCTGTGCATGTTTGTTATTCTGTCCTGCACATGTTCATGGCTACTCAATAGTTTGCTTGAACTTTTGTAGGCCAGTATCCGAGACATGTTTTGGTAGGAAAACAAATAAGTTAACAGTTTCATTAGCAAAAACGATCGAATAGGATTAAGGAAATAAATTAAAGTTGTGGTAAAAATTTCTTAAGATCCTTTTATCTTAAGTGCCTGGGAAATTGGAAAATTTTGAATTGAATGGTCTATATGAGACTCAAACTCGTAAAACAAGAAAGTTGCTATATTTTTTTGTAGTGGATGAATAATTAAAGAACTATGAAAGAAAATCATAAATTTATTTTTTTAAAACCAAGAAAGTTATTATATATTTTTTTATTTTAGAATATAAACTTAAGAGGTATAAAAAATAAGTATTGTATGCGTAAATGCTTTTTCAAGGTAGTTTAATCATAACTTTTTCTTTTGAGCATTGATTTAATAAACTTGTATAATCCAAAAGTATTTTAATTTTTTATTTGAGTCTAAATTTTATAAAACATCTTGATTTAGGTGAATATTGTATAAGCACTTACAAAAAATAAATATAGAAGTATTTAAATATTTAATTGTAAAATTGTTTATAAAGAAAAAAAATATGAATAATTTATAAAATTAATGTTTAAAAATTATAAAAATTAAATAATCAACTTATTTTTAATAAATTAAAAAATATAATATACCTAATTTTATTAAGACGTAGATCTTTTTAAATTATAATATTAAAATAATTATACAAAAAACTGAAAAATAAAATAAAGAGGTGTTAGTTTGGAAAAGGAAATGATCTCCCTGTAACCGGTTACCGATTACACATGTTGCTTTGGAAATTATAGCCCTGTAACCGGTTACGCGTTTGCGTAACCGATTACACATGTATACGGTATTATGGAAATGGCTTAGGGCAAATGTGTAAATGTGATCACAATCCGCGCAAATCATCTCAGTAATGCGAAGATGGATCGAACCGTGCTTTCCTGCAAATCCATCGTTTTTCGTCTTCGACAATCGTTGCAAACGAACACCTTCAGCTCCTTACAGTGAATTCCCTTCAACCGAACACACCCTAAAACTCTAAATGCAATGAGTTGAAAGGGTTGGGTTACACATTCCGTGATAAACTTTATTACTATTTATAATATTTGTTGCATCTATAACAATTGTGTACTCCTTTGCTAATATATTTATTATTTTTATGGATAAATTAATATTAAGCGAAATGTGCTGTAATAAATCAAAACACAGAATATTAAATTAAAATAACGATCTTCCTTAAGATTTAGTCAAAAAAAGATTTCTAAATTTCTTTACACTTTAAAAGTTATTGTAACAAAACATGTGTTGGTCTTATGTGTCACTTTCTTTTGTTGTAAGTTTTATTTTTAGTTATTCCTATTGTCGACAGACGATCATAGTACATTAATCACAATACATCACCACTGATATACACTTTACATTTTAATATAACCACTATATCTATGCAATACAATATTAACTAGCATACACTTAAACACAAATAATGTTTACTAATATGGTTAAAGTTTAAGTTGGAACTTCTACATTATTGTATTAAATAAGAATAAATATCAGTTTAATATCACGTTAAGATTTCAAACATTCATCTCCTTTAAACAAACATGGTCCATAAAATACTCGTTATAAATTGAAGTCGAACTAAGAATCCCTTACTGATCAAAAAGAATTTTAAATTTTGATAAACTAAATCTTGAATTATCTTTGATCAACCAAAAGACTAAACAGATATTATTACATAAACAAGTTTGGCTTTTTGGCCTTGTATGTGGTCTTGAGCTTCCTGGATGGTGGCCTGATTTTCTTGAAAACTAATGGAAACTTGATTTTGGAGTTGTGGAATTGCTTGGTGCTCTCCCTCTTGCAAAGCTTAGCCGGGATGGTAGCGGTCTTAATAATTTGGATGCATGGGCACCTCACCCTGTGACGAGATGCCATCTCATTGTACATCTGCTCAACTGCACCATTTAGAGTGGTGTCACGGTACTCCTTGTACATGTTGTGATAACCGGTTCTGCTTTGATACCTCAACCATATCCCATAGTTCTTAATCTTGGTTGGGTTCTTCTCAAAAATCTGCACAACAAAATATTAAGAAGGCTAAAGGTTCAAAACAATATTACAACAGAAATCAGGCGATACAAAATGTATTTTAAACAAAGTAGATGTTATAAATAATAAATTCAAAGGCAACTTTGATTTAAAAAAACAAAAGGATGCCCATTAATAAATGTAACGACAACAATAGATCAACGAATTATTAATAGAGCAGGAAAAGCGTCCGCCAAAAACATCATGAGAATTCTGCATAAACACTATGAATATAATAACATAACAACCCCAAATGACGTCCAAAAGTAAATTTCAATAAAAACTAACTTATCAGGTTATTGAAAAAGCAAAACAAGCATCTAAACTAAACATTACGGAACTTCTGTATAATCATTATGGATTGAGTGAACTATACAGGGCAGTGCACAAGAAAACAGCATCACTGAAAGTATTTCAAACAGAAAAAACATCCACTGAAGGTTACTTTATTTAAACAGTTACTTTGAAAGCCGATTTCAGGTAGTAAAGGTTTCCCTAAACGGAAAGATACTTTGGGCAAAAGCAAACTTGAATGTAGTTGTGTTTAACAGATACTCTTGAGCTAAGCCAGAATCAATAAAACAAATCCGAATATGTAAGCAACAAAGACTCAACACTAAAGAAGTAAACTAAATGCAAAAATATCCGTTGTAAAAGTAAAATAAAAAACCATAGCAACAAATACTTTTTGAAGTAATTCATTTTAAAAAATTAAATACAAAGAGTACAGCTCAATCCCTCCATGATACACTGCATACGTGGAAAATAAAGAAATTCCGTCTTTGTGACAAAAACAATCTTTCAAAGGAAAATTAAGCTATGCTTATACATTTTACTTGGTATAAGAGGAGTTATCCTTTATTCTAATTATGCGCAAAGATGTTACCAACATGAAATACTAGTAGCAACGATCCAAGCCAATAACTCAATTAGCTCTCTCAACACATTCCATCAGACAATAACAATATTCGTACAAACATCACGGAAAAACCATAGAACAAGTTGGCCTGATACCATTAACCACCATCCAAACTAGCAAATAATACTAACAATAACTAGAACGCAAAATTATATGTTGAATAAGATAACAAACACGTTTACCACTAAATTTTCCATGAAATCGTGACATTATATCATTATTTTCAAGAACTCGAAAAACTTGATCATCTGCATAATGTGAATTCAAAAGTTAAAAAAGAATGTCTCAAGAGAGATAGTACCTCATTGATAGCGAGCATTTGACCATTGCTCTTCTTGACCTTCTTCAGCTTCCTCAAGAAGTACCTAATCAGTAGAAAAAATAAAAACATAAAAAAACTTCAAATCTAAACAAACAAAAGAATCAGAAACGGGGTCAACTAACTCCGATTGTCCGAAACTAACTAAACCAGTACACATCGAGCGAGAGGAGAATATTGCAACAAGGATCTCAGAAATTAAAACGAATGATTGAAAAGAAGAATGTGTTTACCAGAACTTGGATTTTGCCCGAACCTCGTTGGTGGCCCAAAGTTTCATGCGGTAAATCTTTGGGTGCTGATCTGCTTCCGTTGGGAGAGCCCTCCCAACGACCTGGTACTGGTGAAACTGCAAAAAACAAACAAACATTACACGATGAAAATCTTTATCCGAGTTATACGAGATCGAACACTAAGTAGTGAGAATTATACACACCCTGAACGTAACCATTTCTGAGAGAAGGCAACAAACGATTATCACACTCTCGCTCCCTCCCTCACAGTCCTACGACGAAAAGGAAAAAATCTGGGTTTTCTTTGTATGTAAAGAGCTCGAAACCCTAACTTTTAATTTGGACCACTGGGCTCGGGCTCGGGTTCGTGTTGACCATTCTTGGGCTAGACTACTGCAAGGCCCAAATATTTTGTTTTCTTTATGACAATTTTGTTCGCATTGTTCATCAAAACTTTGAGAATTGTGATTGAACGAGTTAATTAAATTTAAATTATTTTGTAAAATTTAAGTTTAAATTAACTAAAATTATAAATTAATATTAAAAGCGTATGTTTATACTTTTTTTGTTTAAATTCTATTAATCTATACATAATTTAATTTGTATATATTACGTTATTTAAAATTATTAGCCTTCTTAAAATTTAAATATTATTTTATGTATAATGGGTTATTTCAAACTATGAAATAATGAATTTGAAAGAATGGCTTGGCATTGTTTGTGTTCCAATTTTACATGATTTATTTATGCAATAGAGAATCTGTGTTTAATTCTCAATATTGAAGAGAAAACCTTTTAGTATTTCTATGACATTTTTCATATTAAAAAGTCCAACGTTTAAGAAAATCAAATATATATAGATAAAGATAAAAATGTTTGAGATAGTTCGTAATTTTTTTAAAACTAGTTATTAAATTAAATTTAAAATTTAAATCATGAATCATTTGATATGCATTAATTTTCTCCTAATTCTGAATTCTCCCTTCACGGAATGCTTGTTGAATGATGAAATTCTGAAACCAACATGCTTACTGTGGTCAAAGTAAATATTTTTCACATTTAATCACTCTCCACTTTTTAATTTTCAATTATATTATGATTTATTTATTATAAATATTTATCAGTTACAAATTTCACTGAAATAAAAAAACATATATCCTAAAAAAAATACAAACTAAAGTAGTAATTGTAATTATCAAAATAAATTAAACACAACATTGGCTTCCAACCAAAGTGTGTGTGTGTGTGAATTTTAAATATATTTCAATTTTTACAAAATTAGCTTAGAATAATTTATATATTTTAAATTTGTTTTATTTCTAATTTATATATTTTAAATTTTTTTTATTTCTAATTTATATAGAATATTTAATTAATATTCTTTATATCAATGTTAGTATTCTTAAACATCTCCCCTTATATTTGTATTGTTTATAATATTTCTACCTTGGAAGGAAAGTTTCCGATTCATTTGTTTAATTGGTAACAGATTTTGTAGGTAATATTTGATAAAAAAAAGTTAGTATGATTTAATATATTTTTTGTATTATAATTTAAATTATAAATTTATAAGATTAAGATTATATGAAAATTATAAGTTATAAGATTATATGAAAATTATCCTATTATAACATTATAATATCGTAAAAGTATAACTTTATAAAATAAAATTTGGTAACAATAAAATAAATTGACTTGACAAGATAATAACTAATTACTCGGTTAGTAGACATATTGAAAAATAACAACTCAATTAAAAAGTACAAAATATTTTGATACTATAAATCACAAAAATTTATTAACAACTCAATTAAATATATATATTTTTTATTTTTTAAGAACAATATAAATAATTTTACGTTTTATTTTTATGTATTTAATTAGATAATTTTTTATAATAAATATAAATGATTTATGTTTCGTGAAATTAAATTTTATTTAGAGTTTGGTGTTGTCTTCTCATGTTATGTATTATTTTATATTTTTAATATGATAACAAATGATTAATAAACTTTGAAATATTATGTGAAATTTTTAATATGATAAGAAATGATTATTTTATATTTTTGGATATATAAAGTTACTCACATGAACTTAGGATATTTAGTTGCACACATTCAATAAAGTAATGCAATCTCCCTCAAATTCTTACCTTCTATACATTTGTTTTTGTACGTGGATTATATACATGTTATATTTATTTTCTAGTTTCAGGTAAACGTTCCATCAATATATATAGTACCATAATATTATAAATAAATAAAAATAATACTTTATTGATGAAAAGTTAAAATGATATCTATTGATTTTTTTTTCATGACACCAACGTATTAAAAAAATAATGGTTAAAAATGATTGAAATCATAAATAAAATTCCGTGATTGATATATGTTGGTTAGAAAATAGACCTTAATTATTTTTTTAGGTGATCAAAGAACAAACATCTATTGATCTTCAAATTCATGAAAATCGAAGCATCAATGTATTTTCAGAGACTCATTAGACGTTTGTTGGTTAGTTAATTGCTATTTTAACATTTGTTGATAAAATATTTTAAAAAAATAGACGTATGTTAATAAGAGAAAAAGACGTTAATTGTCTTTTTAAGTTGGTAAAATAACAAAAGTTTATGTGTTAAAAATCATAAAAAATTGGTTTCTGTATATATATAGTTTGTTGAGATAATTTTAATTCTTTAAACAAGTGTTATTGCCTCCTCTCCAACGTCTTTAATAATTTAAAAAAATTAAAAGAATAAAAACAGAAGAGAGAAAGATAAGAGTTGCATGACTTGTAGGTGAAAACGGTTAAAAGTAATAGGCGTGCATATCGGAGTTGGTTTTGATATTCAGATTTCCGAATATTAACTACCTAGTCTATTATTTTTTTGAAGTTTAAGAATAGAGTTTCTATCACAGATTTCGAACATCGAACTTCCAATGTTTGAACAACCCAACACGTAAAAGAAAGGTACAGTAGATGTATATATCTTCATCATCTTCTTAGTATACCGCTAACCAATTGTATATATATATATATATATATATATATATATATATATATGTATATAGATTTTCATCTTTTACCAAATCCTATTTTGCTTTACAATCAATGGAATCAGAAGAAAAAGAACTAGATCTCACCCTCTCCCTCCGATGTGGGAGTTCAAAGGAAACTCCTACCTCTTTCCTTCCTCTCGTAAGCCCTTTTCAAACAAACCTATCTCTCATGGAAATACAAGAGTATTGTTCTAACCTTAACCCTAACCCTTCGTCAGCGTCGGTCTCTTCTCACCACAGCGTCAACTCTCCAAAGGCGCCTGCTAAAGCACCCAAAAATAGACGCTCTTTGGGTAGTTCTCGTCGCATTTCGCGGGGCAAAGAAACGAGCAAAGCGATTACTGCACCGTTTCCTTGGGCCAAGAATCAACGCGCCACCGTTCATAGCCAACAATATCTATTGGAGAATAATGTGGACACGATCATAGGAAAAGTGTACTGCAAGAGGTGCGAGCATGAGTTCGAATTGGGTCTGAATCTAGAAGAGAAACTTGATGGCCTATGCGAATTCTTTAGGAAAGAGAAGAATAAGTGGCATAAAAGAGCTCCACGGGTTTGGATGAGTCCAGTGTGTCCAAAATGCCCCCTTTGCGAACGAGAAAGCAGCACCAGACCTGTAATTGCGCCAAACAAAAAGGAGATTAATTGGTTGTTCTTACTGCTTGGTCAGATGCTTGGTTACTGCACACTTGAGCATCTTAAATATTTCTGCAAACACAATGAGGTTCATCGAACTGGGGCCAAAGATCGTCTTCTTTATGATACCTATAAAACCCTAGTCAATCAGCTCCTACCTGATTATTTATCTGATTCCTGATTCATCCTGTTGTCACAATATTAGGAATATTTGTTTAGGTCATCTCAGTTTGGATGTTAGTTTTTTAATTGAAGTTAACTTCAACAGATATTTACATGTTTTGCAGTATCACTTTCATTCTAAAGTTATCTTATCTCGCTATCTTTCAACCATATCACTGTGATTTTGTAGTTTTTCACTTTCCCAGCGTGAATTATTATAAGATTTTTGTTGTTGTTATTTTAAGGTCATGAATTATGATTGCATATAATATTTTCCTTGATAACAAGACTTTTGAAGTTTAAAAAATAAATTTGTAAGAGTTTGACCAAACGGACAATATATCTTACTATTGTTGAAATAGTATCAATAATAAATTTGTGAAACTAAAGTGAAGCCTTGACAGAAATACTACAATTGGTATAGAAACTTCACAACTAACCACTTTTGCAATTTCGATCTATTTTTTTTATTGGACTTTGATATATTAATAAATTTTTTATAATAATTTTTTGACAACGGCTATGTGTCATTATTTTACTAATCAGTTTAAATTTTTTTTTAAAAAAAATATTTAAAACAGACGAATCACATACGTTCTTAACATGGTATAAAAAAATTATTAAAGAAACATTTTTCTTTTTCATTTGAGTCTTCTTTTATTAACTTTCTTATAACTTTCTTTACCGCTCTCATGTAGTAGGTTAGGATTATGATTGGTCTATTTTAAATAATTTTTTGAAAATAAATTCAAACATACTAATAAAATTCGTTTCAAATATATATTTTTAAAATAAATTCAACCAGTACTTTTTTAAAAAAGTTGTTATACAAAGTTGTGAGTCCTCTTAATTACGCTTTTATTTTCAATTTCTCAGGGCTCTCGGATTCAGCTAAGATATAGGTCACTTTAATTATGATGAATATTTTGAAAGCTAACGTATATAATAATCAATATACAAACCATACAAACATAGTAGAGTAGTAGTAATAATGGAAGGGTTTGGTAGTAGCAATAGAGGCTCTTATGTCTCGGTTATGCTATTAATCGAGGTCGTAGCTTTCTGTCAGCCGAATCAGTATAAGATTATTACTTTTTTTGCCTCGATTTTTTCTACACTCCAAGCATATAACTTCATCTTAATTTCAAAACTGTCACCGCGTCTTTAAATGCTTCGGTTTTTACGAAACCACGACATATATAGCGAGTTAAAAAAGTATTTTTTTACTAGTGTCACCATCTACTCTATAATAAAAAAATGCTAACTAATAGTATTGAAACACAAAATAAAAAATAATTAATTAAATTAGGTGAGTTGGTGAGTCAACGCAGTTCAACACATATTCAACTTGGTGAGTCGGATTGAAAACTAGCCTGCATAAAAAAATTATATTTTTTTCAAATCCAACATGGCTCAAACCTTTGGTGAACCGGATTGACACGTGGATTACAGACAATATTTTTAATAATTCATGATCTGTTACACATATTTACGTCCGAATATTATTAGATTAATAGCTCATTTATGGTTGAACTGTTACTTATGATTGGGAATATTTTTTTACAATATATATGCTTTTCAAATATAAGTTCAGGGTCTCGTTTCGAAACTTAAGAATACAATATATTTGTAATACATTATACATAACAGTTTTTTATTTTTAGTACTGTAACATAAAGTTGTACATTCTTTTATATTAATTATAGTTCATTTGAGTTTTAATAACTCTTGTTTAGATCTTGTACAGTAGAATAATATGATATATTATTTCACATAACAAATATTGTCAATATTTTTTATTTTAGTAACTATAACATTATTAATATTAGATATAATTTTATTCATACGTTACTTGCATGTATTGTAACATTCCAATATTGGATAATTCATAATTTATATATTGTAACATTACATTTACGGTAATCTCATACTTAAAATTTCATAGTTGATATATGTATATACATATTTTAAACTCAAATTTCAACTATAAACTCCTAAATATAACTTGAATTCTTCTAACTTATTCTTCGATCTCTTTCTTCATTGGTACTGGATCAGACAACATTTCTTCATCTACTCCCGTATAACGAATTATACGATCATCGTACATACCCAAACACAAACAAGTAGGGTGAGCTAACATGTAACAAATCATTTATAAAACATGCATAATTGCTTTGATACTAACATCATATAATAATTATGTCATACACCCTCAAACCATCATACCACAATTCCTATTAGACACTCGTTCCACAATACCCAATGAACACCACAATACCCAGAAGACACTCATCCGGATGATACGTTGATGAGCGGTCACGAGAGGTTATGCACTTGTGATGACTTCTACTTTTTCTTATAAATATACTTCCAAAATACTCCATACCATTCACAAGGTAAATCCTCAACACTATGTCCAAAACCGGCACATAGACCAGGACCTCCTGCTCCTCTCACCACATAATTCATCCCTCTCTACTTGAGACTAGATGATTATTAGAGTATCAGGATAACTTCCAACTACAGGACCCTCAACATCAACATATACATAATTACCACATCATTACAGAATCTCTCCACGAGATTCAATGCTCACATTCCTCAACTCATATTATACCATTACGAAATCTCCCCATAATACTCATATCATGTTCAGACGCATAAATTCAAATTCAATATAATAAATTACAATCATCACAATTAAAATTCATAATTTTGTATCTACCACAATAACATGAATTCATTCCAACGAGATATATTGCACAATAGTTTAACAGTACATAATCTGTTCAACAAGATTTAAGTTAAAAGCTTGTCGAGTAGACTTCCAGGAAAGAGAGGTGCGTCACAATGGACAACTTAAGTACCAAGTCTTTCCTTAGTCAAAGTGTTCCTCAACTAGTTTTAACAAATTTCTTATCTACAGATTCGAAATAACAGCATATAATATTAACACAGAAATTCAATATAAATAAATGTACAGTAAGCATTAACAGTATTCACACAGAATTTCAAGACATGAATAGTAATAAAACAATACTATATCATAACATAAAAGCTTAGAAAGGTTAGCTCCCCTACCTCTATTCCAGACTTCTCTTGCTCCGAATTTGTTTCCCCGAAAACTCTTCAGAACCTCTGCTCTTCTTGCAACTACAAATTTCTCCCTAACTCTTTCTTCTCTATTTCTCAAGCTCTCACTTGATTCTTCTTCTTCTTGGTGCAGAATACCCTCCTATGGCTATTTATAGGTAAAAATTTTTACTATTCATTAATTTTTTAATATTATTTATTATTTTAATATTATTTTAAAAATAATATTTTAATCATCAACTTGATCAAATCTGATCCTAACTCCTTCCATGCTACGTAGGAATTCTTATCCTTTCAATTTCTTTTTTTTTTACTATTTACTATTCACTATTCACTATTCACTGTTCACTGTTCACTGTTCACTGTTCACTGTTCACTGTTCACTGTTCACTGTTCACTTTTCTAAAAAAAATCCTAAATAAGTTATCAACAATTTGAACCTATCTTTCTAGAATTACTAAAATTTTATATCCAAAAATTTAAATTTTTCTATCCATTAAAGTTATTATTATTACTAATAAAATGCTAAAATTTACTATTATAACTATTTTTCAG
>NW_028274450.1:0-48596 GCF_029865625.1 Vigna umbellata | reverse complement strand
TGATTGATTCCAGAACGTTCGTTCAGACAGCATCAGAGTTGGAAATAGCGTTCGGCAATAATGCATGAATCCACGGGAGTATTTTGAAACAATTATTGAGAATTGTTGGTTATTTCCTTGATCCAATATTGGTTTATTTATACATATTATTGAGAATATGTACGAATTCGTGATTGAGCACGTTTATTCTGTTGGAGGTGGTACATACACTATGTTATTTACTTGTAACTTCGTCTGTCTTTTGAGCATTTTTACTAGTCTCACGCGTGAGACTGAGATTCGAGTGTCACCTTCTTCTGCGCGAGGAGGTGAATGTCTCGCCCAATGAAATGACTTCGGCTCGCGTTGAGTATAGTGCATCGTTACGCGTAGTATCGATGTTTTTACTCGTTAGTCCTTGAGGAGTCGGGGAGATAGGTCTGAAGTCGCGATGGAAGACGGCTCGGGTCGCCTGTTATTGAGAGCAGGTTATGACGACGAATTACAAGTAAACGACATCAGAAAATACTGGTATTTTATTTTTATCCAAGGATTACATATGTTATAATATTTTAAAGAGTGTTTGTCACAGTTCAAAATAACACTAGGTAGAATGGAACCAGTTTTATAATTGTTCCCTTGTTGTAATCACGTAAAATATGAGAAAGCAAATAACATTTGATAGCTGTCAATACTAAATTTCGTCATATTATCTAGTAAAATCCTAGTAAAATCTAAGTAAAGAGGGGTAGCTGTAAATACTAAATTTTCGTCCGAATTGATTTTTTTGGCTTTTACTGTAACATCCCAAAAATTTACCCTTTAAAATTCAAAATTTAAAATATTGTAATAATACATTTAGGATAACACCCCGTCCAAAGAGCACCCATGGGAACTGTACCAACTTCAGAAGGCCTGAGAGGTGGATCTGGGTTGGGCATCTGGTGAGAGGAGGTGAAGAATTGTTGAGGTTGCAAGGAGATCTTGATCTGCACGTCTGGGAGGAGTTAGATCCCAAAATTTACATGGAAGTCTTCAAGAGGTAAGGGGAGTTTGATTTATTTCATTAATTGTTGAAATAATCTGTATTTGATGCAAATCTGGGAAGAAGGGGATGAAAATGGAGGTTTTCTGGGTTTTCTGGACTTTGGTGCGTTTCTGTAGAATTTCTGCAGAAAGCGCGTACGTCCAATTTTGGTGAATCAAAATTGGACGTCCGTTCAAACAGTGCTCGACCAAATAGTGGTCGTCCAATTTCTGAACGTTCGGTTATTGTTTTGAGCGTCCGCCCGAATCAGCCAACTTAGAACGTTCGTCCTTGGTTTGTAATAGTGATATTAGCGTTCGGTCAGGGCTTATTTTAAATACCGTTCGGTTGAAACCTAAATTAATAGTGTCCGGTTAAGTGTGAATTTAACACTGTTCGATTGAATCGCTCGGCCAGGATTCTAGACGTTCGTCCAAATGATTGTGAGCGTTCGTTAGCAATTGGCAATCCAGGTTTCAACTTGAGCGTCCGTCCCTAAATTGGCATCCACAAGAAGTAATCTTGGGCGTTCGGTACTGAGTATTAGTGATTGCAATCGTTCGTTCTTAAAAATAGAATTTTAGGTTTGAATCCTGAGCGTTCGGTTTTGGGTATAAGTGAACGTTCGGTTTTTAAGTATAAGTGAGCGTCCGGTTTTGAGTATAAGTGAGCGTTCGGTTTTGGGTTATAACATTTTAAAGAGTGTTTGTCACAGTTCAAAATAACACTAGGTAGAATGGAACCAGTTTTATAATTGTTCCCTTGTTGTAATCACGTAAAATATGAGAAAGCAAATAACATTTCATAGCTGTTGTAACATCCCAATAAATAGTAATTACCATTAATTAGAACTAATCACATTTACAGAAATTTCAGTGCAGTTTTAATTACAACAGCTAAAAAACCTGAACGTACAAAGCTATACAGCGTTCAGAATTCTAACCACAAAAATATCAAGTTCTGGACGAACGGTCTTACAAAATAAATAACCGAACGTCCCAAAATATAATACGGAGACACTAACAGCTACTACAGAACGAGCGCTCTACTGCTCAGCTTTAACTTCAACTTCTACCAGGTTGACGTCCTCCAAATTTTCTTCTTCTAGCATCTCTTCAAGTGGCACCTCTCCATCTGCTCACATCCACACGGATGATCATTGCATTGACAAGACGGACGTACATAACCAGTAGACAACACAAGGAATTGCAAGGGTAAGCTTAGGTAGTTTAATTCATACATCCAACATACTTTAACATAGTAAATCAATTCATAAAATTCATACAACCATATATATATATATATCCAAGCATATAATAACTCATTCAAACTCTCACAAGAAAGACTGTCCGGACTGTATGAAGCCATGTATCTACAGGCGTTCTTGCACCCGGGTGATGTAGTAACTGGAACCGTCCATCAGCTGCCACCCGAGGTTAACCCTATCAGTCCAAAGTACTCAATAGGACTAGGGCCTCCTGCCATTCCCACGCATGACCTACTCCCCTCTACATGAGGACGAGCACTCACGGAATATCAGGATGAACAGCCATCAGCAGCTTTACCATGGTCATACTACATAACTTAACACATTCAGATCATATAGACGTTCCTCCTTGGAACGTTCGTTCAAATTCCACTTTCAATATTTCACTTAAAATAACGTTCGCACATCTTAACCATTTCTATTATTCACATTTTCATTCTTTGTTCCACTTCCATAAAATAACGAACGTTCATCCTTTAATAAATAAGGACGAACGTATTACAGTACATTGACTACACGTTTCTGAACAAAAGAAACGAACCCTTGTCCCATAACGGACGTTAAGAGTATTTAAATAAGTTAAATGAATTGATTCCAAAAGATCTGAATAATACTTAGAGAAATTTTAAGTATAAAGACTCCAGGTTGAATCACAAGGATAAATACATTACACAATTATTTAGATAAACAAC
Organism: Vigna umbellata; assembly: GCF_029865625.1. Lineage (NCBI taxonomy): Eukaryota > Viridiplantae > Streptophyta > Magnoliopsida > Fabales > Fabaceae > Vigna > Vigna umbellata. The sequence goes on along the minus strand of NW_028274450.1, from coordinate 45,631 downwards.
AGAGTATAATTTGATTCAGAAGACAACACTGCCAGTCAATGACCGAACGTCAATTAATAATTTGAACGAACGCTATTTACGTTCGCTCAGGAATCAATGATAAGGACGAGCGTTCAAGTATAAACCGTACACAGCTTAGGACGAACGCTAGGTGAATGACCGAGCACTAAAATAGAACGAACGCTCATTTAGAACGAACGTTCGGTATCAAACCGAACGCTAATTAGGACGAACGCTCAATCTAAGACCGAGAGCTCATTTGGACGAACGCTCAGTATAAGACTAAGCGCTACCTATGACGAACGCTGGAATATAAAACCGAGCGTTACTAAATACACTTCAATTTATTTCAATCGTTGGACACGCTAGGCTGAGCCGAACGCTCAAACCTAACCCTTCACTCAAAGGACGCTCGCTCTTCATCAGGATCCTTTCCGAATGAAAGAATTCTTATTCTAAGTCCTTTTCAAGGGAAACCGAACGGTATAAGACCGTTCGATGACGAGCGTACATTATCAAGCAGAGAATATGATATTTTCCAGATTTTTCATTTTACAATAACTTTACAGTTTTCATACGATTCATATCTTATAATTTATCTCCAACATAAATATCATACATTACAGAATTCATATTATCATCCCATACCATACAGAAATTATTCTTTTTTTTTTTTCCAAATCATACATTTCATCCTCCACATACAGTTCAAACAATATCATTCATATCCATCCATTACACAGCACTCGTTCATTTCATATTAAATATCATACAGTTCATATATCCAGTACAGTTTCATGCTTTCACACACACCATGCAAGTATCAATTAAATTACTAAAGCTTCCCTTACCTGGTTCAGTAGTGCACTTCCAAATGCTTAAGGTTTCTCTCGTGCTCTCACGGCTTTCTATCCAGAAATTCACTCAACAACTTCCACTTAAGCTAATACACCAAAATCATAAACAGATCAGACCTCTAACCCACACATGCAACCAGAATTTTGGTTCGCATGAACTAAATAGACGAGGTGCAGAGACGAGAACTTACCAGTTCAGATCTCGGTTTTGTTCGGTTCAGCGCGATGCTCACAGTGCAGGGAACGTTTCTACGGTATCTGAAATGGGATCGGAGGGGATGATGGTGAGTTATCTTAGAGAGAAGATGAAGACGGTTTAGAGAGAGGGCAGAGAATTTGAAAGCAGAAACTCTGGGAAGAAGATGAAGCATGCAGAAGGGAGAGGAAGAGTTTTCCAGAAAAGTTCATTTTGTTCCTTCCCACATCCGCACGATCGTGCGTCTCCCCTGCCGACACCTGTATCCCCATTACTGATTCCCATTCTATTTCGGTGACACTTGGCAGTGTGACAGAGGGAGTGCATGTGCGTTATTAATGCACTGCAGAGGGGTTTTCCCTTCATAAATATTGATTTGACAAGGTGTTTATCATGATTAATTTTCCAGAGTTCTACATTCTCCCTAACTACAAAAATTTTCGTCCTCGAAAATTAAAGCTTACCCGGAAACAGATGAGGATGTAACCCTTTCATAGCCTCTTCAACCTCCCATGTTGAGTCGCCAGTCTTTGCGTCCCACACCACTTTCACAAGACGAACGTCCTTTCCTTTGTAGAGTCTGGTGCGAACGTCTTCAATACATACTGGTTGCATCTCCAGCGTTCGGTCTGGACGAAGCTGGACGTCTTCCAACTCCAGTACGTGTGATGGATCAGCTATATACTTCCGGAGTTGAGAAACGTGAAAGACTGGATGGAGGTTGGACAGTTGAGGTGGTAAAGCTAACTCATACGCCACTGATCCAATCTTCTTCAGAATTTGATAAGGTCCTACGAACTTGGGTGAAAGCTTCTTTGGACGAAGGACTCTTCCCACTCCAGTGATTGGATTCAGCCTGAGAAACACGTGATCTCCAGCAGCGAACTCTAAGGGCCTTCTTCTCTTATCAGCATAAGATTTCTGCCTGCTTTGAGACGTCTTCAATCGTTCTTGGATCAGTTTCACCTTCTCGGTTGTTTGCTGGATCAATTCAGGTCCGGTTAATACATTCTCACCTTCTTGGAACCAACACAATGGCGTTCGACATTTCCTTCCATAGAGGGCTTCAAATGGTGCCATTCCTATGCTTGCTTGAAAACTGTTATTGTTATACGTGAATTCAACGAGCGGCAGAACTTCATCCCATACTCCCATATGATCCAGGACGCACGTCCTCAATAAGTCCTCGAGCGTCTGGATGGTTCGCTCAGATTGGCCGTCCGTCTGAGGGTGATAAGCCGAACTCATCCGCAACTGGCTTCCCAATTCTCCTTGCAAAGATTGCCAAAAACGAGATGTGAATCTCGTGTCTCGGTCTGAAATGATGCTCGAAGGGACTCCATGCAAGCGAACGATCTCCTTAATATATAACTTGGCCAAGTTGGTCATCGACATCTTCAAGTTGACTGGTAGAAAATGGGCGCTCTTAGTCAATCGGTCTACAATAACCCAGATATAATCATGATTCTTGAGCGTACGTGGTAGATGAGTCACAAAGTCCATTGAGATGCTGTCCCACTTCCACTCAGGAATCTTCAATGGCTGCAGTAACCCGCCTGGTCTTTGGTGTTCGGCCTTTGCACGCTGACAAGTTAAACAGGACGCTACAAAACGTGCAATGTCACTCTTCATTCCCGGCCACCAGAATGATAAACGGAGATCTTGATACATCTTAGTCATGCCAGGATGCATGCTAAGACGGCTGTGATGCCCTTCCTCCAGGACGATTCTCTTCAGTTCGCCGTCGTTAGGAACGCACGTCCTACCCATATAGCGTAATAGGCCGTCCGTTCCAGTATTGAACCCCTTAGCCTGATCTGTACCGAGCGCACTTAATATCTTTGCCAATTCTTCGTCCTCACGCTGCTTTATTCTGATTCGGTCGAACACATCACTGGAAATTCTAAGGTTACAGCATCTAATAACGTTCGCTCCTAAGTCGAACTGTAACCTTAGATCTCTGAAACTTTCCACCAAGCTCAGCTCTTTCACCATCATTGCCGAGACCCTGACTGCTTTCCTACTCAAAGCGTCCGCCACCACGTTAGCTTTTCCAGGATGATACAACAGTTCGAACTCATAATCTTTCAAGAATTCAAGCCACCTCCTTTGCCTCATATTCAACTCCTTTTGATCAAAGAGGTACTTGAGACTCTTGTGATCACTAAAAACCTGAAACGTTGCTCCATAAAGGTAATGCCTCCATATCTTTAATGCAAACACGACTGCTGCCAGCTCCAAGTCGTGTGTGGGATAATTCTTCTCATGGATTTTCAACTGTCTAGAAGCGTACGCCACTGCCCTTCTTTCCTGCATCAGTACACAGCCCAAACCTTGATACGAAGCATCACAATACACTTCAAAAGGTTTGGCCGTGTCTGGAATGACCAACACAGGAGCGCTCGTTAATTTCCTCTTCAATTCTTGGAAGCTCTCCTCACAACGATCCGTCCAAGCGAACGGCTGATCCTTCCTGGTGAGATAAGTCAGAGGGGCTACTATCTTAGAAAATCCCTCAATGAATCGTCTATAGTAGCCCGCGAGCCCCACAAAGCTCCTTACCTCTGTGACCGAACGTGGACTCTCCCAATCCAGCACTGCCTTCACCTTGGCTGGATCCACTGAAATGCCTCCAGCAGAAACAACGTGCCCCAAGAACTGGATTTCCTTCATCCAGAATTCACACTTTGATCTCTTGGCATATAATTCTTTCTCCCTCAACACGCTCAACACGATCCTCAAATGGTCTTCATGCTCGTCCAAGTTCTTGGAATAAATGAGGATATCGTCAATAAATACCACCACAAACTTATCCAGGTACGGTCTAAAAATTCTGTTCATGTAGTCCATGAAGATTGCAGGTGCGTTCGTTACTCCAAAGGGCATCACCACATATTCATAATGACCATAACGAGACCGAAATGCAGTCTTATGAATATCTCCCTCCTTCACTCTAATTTGATGATAGCCCGAACGTAGATCAATCTTTGAAAACACGCACGCACCTTGCAACTGATCCAGTAGGTCGTCTATCCTTGGCAGGGGGTACTTGTTCTTGATGGTCAGCTTATTAAGTTGCCTATAATCAATGCAGAGCCGAGAGCTGCCATCCTTCTTCTTAACCAGCAACACAGGCGCTCCCCATGGTGAAGCACTCGGCCTGATGAACCTCTTATCCAGCAACTCCTCAATTTGCTTCTTAAGCTCGACCAACTCGGCTGGTGCCATTCTATAAGGCTGAACAGAGATGGGTGCAGCAGTTGTCACCAGGTCGATCGTGAACTCAACCTCGCGAACGGGAGGTAGACCAGGGACTTCATCCGGAAAGACGTCCGGAAATTCATCCACTACCGTTCGTCCTCCACTGCTCCCAACATTGGACGAACGCTCTACTTCGTTGTCTTCATACGTCATTATCAGGAAACAGCTCGCTCCTTCCCTGATGTCTTCCTTCCACTGACCGAGCGTAACTGTTAACTCCTCCTCTTCTCCATCCGGAAAGACCAACTCCTTCTTCCCACAATCAATGAGAATTCGATTGGTAGCCAACCAATCCATCCCCAAAATCACCTCTAAGTCTTGAAGGGGTAAACAAATGAGGTTGACCTTATATCTACGCCCCTCAACTTCTATAGGACATCTTACACAAACTGTAGACGTCTTGATCCCACCAGCCGCTGGGGTTGACACCACCAAGTCGAACTGTAATTCACTCTCCACTAGCCCCAGTTTCTCAACGCACGCCTTCGAGATGAAGGAATGAGTTGCCCCCGAATCATACAACACACCACACGGCTTTCCAAACAATAAGCAAGTGCTGGTGATGAGTGTACCTGAACGAGCAGCTTCAGCACCCGTAATAGCATAAACTCTTCCTGTTGCTTGCGCACGTCCACCTCTCCCTTGTTGGGCTCTTCCAGCGTTCGGCGGCCTCATTGCCGCACGTCCTCCCATATTGCACTCGTTCTCCAAGTGCCCATTCTGCCTGCAACGAGTACAATATTTTCCCCCTGATAATTGTGGACAAGCCCACCGATAGTGCGGTCCTCCACACTGATAACAAGTTAAGCTCCTTGGCTGTCCAGATTGGCCGACAGTGACCAAGGCTTGTGATCCGCCAGGGGACTGAGTTGGACGAACGTATGGGGACCTTCTCTGAACAGAACCTCCCCTGGACACTATGGGTCCTCTACTCACTTGTTGTTGCTTCTTGTGTCGTTCAGCTTCTGCCATATTTTTCTCCAAAACCTTGGCCCTTTCAACCATGGCAGGAAACGTCCGTATACACAAGCTGGAGATCAAAACCTTCAAGTCACTCCGCAGTCCGTTTTCAAACTTACGGCACTGCCATTCTTCATTTGTGGCCATCGTGTTGAAACGAACCAAGTGTTTGAACTTGTTCGTATACTCAGAAATAGACATCCCGCCTTGGACCAGTTGAAGAAACTCCACCTCTTTTGCAAACCGAACGCTATCAGGAAAATATTCTTCATAGAATTTACTCCTAAACACTTCCCAAGTAATAGGAGTTTGAGCGTCTGTCAAGAGAGCTTTCACGCTCGTCCACCAGTGGTTCGCTTCACCAGTCAACAAATACTCAGCGTACGCCAACCTGTTCACATCTGGGCAGCGTTTGGCGTTGAAAATTCTCTCAATATCTCCCAGCCACTGATCAGCCTCATCAGGGAGGCACTTTCCACTGAACTTAGCTGGGTGATGCTGCAGGAAGCTCTCCAAACTCCACTCGGCAGTAGGTTGAGCAGCGTTTGAAGAGGATGCTCCAGGTGTACCTCTGGTGGCAGCAAGAATCTCCATCAATTGTCTTTGCGTGTTTTCAGAATTGACACGTGAAGCCTCCAAACCTTGCATAGCAGCCTGGTTTTGCTGCATCAACGTGGCGTTCTGCTCCAGTAACGTTGTGTTCTGTTGATGCAGCCTTTCAACCACGGTTTCCAACAACCTAGTGTTGCTGGACGTATCAGACTCGTTCGGTTGAGGAGGAGGAGGTAGCCTAGGTGCCATTTGTTCTCTGGATGCAGAGAAAAACAAACGAGCGTTAGTTATGCCCAAGAGTTAAAACAATAATAACTCGTTAAACATGCAATAAGCACACAGCAAAAACACAGTGCACTCATAACCCTACAGTGTCCTTAAAAGAACAAAACTGCTCTGATACCACTAAATGTAACATCCCAATAAATAGTAATTACCATTAATTAGAACTAATCACATTTACAGAAATTTCAGTGCAGTTTTAATTACAACAGCTGAAAAACCTGAACGTACAAAGCTATACAGCGTTCAGAATTCTAACCACAAAAATATCAAGTTCTGGACGAACGGTCTTACAAAATAAATAACCGAACGTCCCAAAATATAATACGGAGACACTAACAGCTACTACAGAACGAGCGCTCTACCGCTCAGCTTTAACTTCAACTTCTACCAGGTTGACGTCCTCCAAATTTTCTTCTTCTAGCATCTCTTCAAGTGGCACCTCTCCATCTGCTCACATCCACACGGATGATCATTGCATTGACAAGACGGACGTACATAACCAGTAGACAACACAAGGAATTGCAAGGGTAAGCTTAGGTAGTTTAATTCATACATCCAACATACTTTAACATAGTAAGTCAATTCATAAAATTCATACAACCATATATATATATATATATATATATATCCAAGCATATAATAACTCATTCAAACTCTCACAAGAAAGACTGTCCGGACTGTATGAAGCCATGTATCTACAGGCGTTCTTGCACCCGGGTGATGTAGTAACTGGAACCGTCCATCAGCTGCCACCCGAGGTTAACCCTATCAGTCCAAAGTACTCAATAGGACTAGGGCCTCCTGCCATTCCCACGCATGACCTACTCCCCTCTACATGAGGACGAGCACTCACGGAATATCAGGATGAACAGCCATCAGCAGCTTTACCATGGTCATACTACATAACTTAACACATTCAGATCATATAGACGTTCCTCCTTGGAACGTTCGTTCAAATTCCACTTTCAATATTTCACTTAAAATAACGTTCGCACATCTTAACCATTTCTATTATTCACATTTTCATTCTTTGTTCCACTTCCATAAAATAACGAACGTTCATCCTTTAATAAATAAGGACGAACGTATTACAGTACATTGACTACACGTTTCTGAACAAAAGAAACGAACCCTTGTCCCATAACGGACGTTAAGAGTATTTAAATAAGTTAAATGAATTGATTCCAAAAGATCTGAATAATACTTAGAGAAATTTTAAGTATAAAGACTCCAGGTTGAATCACAAGGATAAATACATTACACAATTATTTAGATAAACAACATAGTATAATTTGATTCAGAAGACAACACTGCCAGTCAATGACCGAACGTCAATTAATAATTTGAACGAACGCTATTTACGTTCGCTCAGGAATCAATGATAAGGACGAGCGTTCAAGTATAAACCGTACACAGCTTAGGACGAACGCTAGGTGAATGACCGAGCACTAAAATAGAACGAACGCTCATTTAGAACGAACGTTCGGTATCAAACCGAACGCTAATTAGGACGAACGCTCAATCTAAGACCGAGAGCTCATTTGGACGAACGCTCAGTATAAGACTAAGCGCTACCTATGACGAACGCTGGAATATAAAACCGAGCGTTACTAAATACACTTCAATTTATTTCAATCGTTGGACACGCTAGGCTGAGCCGAACGCTCAAACCTAACCCTTCACTCAAAGGACGCTCGCTCTTCATCAGGATCCTTTCCGAATGAAAGAATTCTTATTCTAAGTCCTTTTCAAGGGAAACCGAACGGTATAAGACCGTTCGATGACGAGCGTACATTATCAAGCAGAGAATATGATATTTTCCAGATTTTTCATTTTACAATAACTTTACAGTTTTCATACGATTCATATCTTATAATTTATCTCCAACATAAATATCATACATTACAGAATTCATATTATCATCCCATACCATACAGAAATTATTCTTTTTTTTTTTTCCAAATCATACATTTCATCCTCCACATACAGTTCAAACAATATCATTCATATCCATCCATTACACAGCACTCGTTCATTTCATATTAAATATCATACAGTTCATATATCCAGTACAGTTTCATGCTTTCACACACACCATGCAAGTATCAATTAAATTACTAAAGCTTCCCTTACCTGGTTCAGTAGTGCACTTCCAAATGCTTAAGGTTTCTCTCGTGCTCTCACGGCTTTCTATCCAGAAATTCACTCAACAACTTCCACTTAAGCTAATACACCAAAATCATAAACAGATCAGACCTCTAACCCACACATGCAACCAGAATTTTGGTTCACATGAACTAAATAGACGAGGTGCAGAGACGAGAACTTACCAGTTCAGATCTCGGTTTTGTTCGGTTCAGCGCGATGCTCACAGTGCAGGGAACGTTTCTACGGTATCTGAAATGGGATCGGAGGGGATGATGGTGAGTTATCTTAGAGAGAAGATGAAGACGGTTTAGAGAGAGGGCAGAGAATTTGAAAGCAGAAACTCTGGGAAGAAGATGAAGCATGCAGAAGGGAGAGGAAGAGTTTTCCAGAAAAGTTCATTTTGTTCCTTCCCACATCCGCACGATCGTGCGTCTCCCCTGCCGACACCTGTATCCCCATTACTGATTCCCATTCTATTTCGGTGACACTTGGCAGTGTGACAGAGGGAGTGCATGTGCGTTATTAATGCACTGCAGAGGGGTTTTCCCTTCATAAATATTGATTTGACAAGGTGTTTATCATGATTAATTTTCCAGAGTTCTACATTCTCCCTAACTACAAAAATTTTCGTCCTCGAAAATTAAAGCTTACCCGGAAACAGATGAGGATGTAACCCTTTCATAGCCTCTTCAACCTCCCATGTTGAGTCGCCAGTCTTTGCGTCCCACACCACTTTCACAAGACGAACGTCCTTTCCTTTGTAGAGTCTGGTGCGAACGTCTTCAATACATACTGGTTGCATCTCTAGCGTTCGGTCTGGACGAAGCTGGACGTCTTCCAACTCCAGTACGTGTGATGGATCAGCTATATACTTCCGGAGTTGAGAAACGTGAAAGACTGGATGGAGGTTGGACAGTTGAGGTGGTAAAGCTAACTCATACGCCACTGATCCAATCTTCTTCAGAATTTGATAAGGTCCTACGAACTTGGGTGAAAGCTTCTTTGGACGAAGGACTCTTCCCACTCCAGTGATTGGATTCAGCCTGAGAAACACGTGATCTCCAGCAGCGAACTCTAAGGGCCTTCTTCTCTTATCAGCATAAGATTTCTGCCTGCTTTGAGACGTCTTCAATCGTTCTTGGATCAGTTTCACCTTCTCGGTTGTTTGCTGGATCAATTCAGGTCCGGTTAATACATTCTCACCTTCTTGGAACCAACACAATGGCGTTCGACATTTCCTTCCATAGAGGGCTTCAAATGGTGCCATTCCTATGCTTGCTTGAAAACTGTTATTGTTATACGTGAATTCAACGAGCGGCAGAACTTCATCCCATACTCCCATATGATCCAGGACGCACGTCCTCAATAAGTCCTCGAGCGTCTGGATGGTTCGCTCAGATTGGCCGTCCGTCTGAGGGTGATAAGCCGAACTCATCCGCAACTGGCTTCCCAATTCTCCTTGCAAAGATTGCCAAAAACGAGATGTGAATCTCGTGTCTCGGTCTGAAATGATGCTCGAAGGGACTCCATGCAAGCGAACGATCTCCTTAATATATAACTTGGCCAAGTTGGTCATCGACATCTTCAAGTTGACTGGTAGAAAATGGGCGCTCTTAGTCAATCGGTCTACAATAACCCAGATATAATCATGATTCTTGAGCGTACGTGGTAGATGAGTCACAAAGTCCATTGAGATGCTGTCCCACTTCCACTCAGGAATCTTCAATGGCTGCAGTAACCCGCCTGGTCTTTGGTGTTCGGCCTTTGCACGCTGACAAGTTAAACAGGACGCTACAAAACGTGCAATGTCACTCTTCATTCCCGGCCACCAGAATGATAAACGGAGATCTTGATACATCTTAGTCATGCCAGGATGCATGCTAAGACGGCTGTGATGCCCTTCCTCCAGGACGATTCTCTTCAGTTCGCCGTCGTTAGGAACGCACGTCCTACCCATATAGCGTAATAGGCCGTCCGTTCCAGTATTGAACCCCTTAGCCTGATCTGTACCGAGCGCACTTAATATCTTTGCCAATTCTTCGTCCTCACGCTGCTTTATTCTGATTCGGTCGAACACATCACTGGAAATTCTAAGGTTACAGCATCTAATAACGTTCGCTCCTAAGTCGAACTGTAACCTTAGATCTCTGAAACTTTCCACCAAGCTCAGCTCTTTCACCATCATTGCCGAGACCCTGACTGCTTTCCTACTCAAAGCGTCCGCCACCACGTTAGCTTTTCCAGGATGATACAACAGTTCGAACTCATAATCTTTCAAGAATTCAAGCCACCTCCTTTGCCTCATATTCAACTCCTTTTGATCAAAGAGGTACTTGAGACTCTTGTGATCACTAAAAACCTGAAACGTTGCTCCATAAAGGTAATGCCTCCATATCTTTAATGCAAACACGACTGCTGCCAGCTCCAAGTCGTGTGTGGGATAATTCTTCTCATGGATTTTCAACTGTCTAGAAGCGTACGCCACTGCCCTTCTTTCCTGCATCAGTACACAGCCCAAACCTTGATACGAAGCATCACAATACACTTCAAAAGGTTTGGCCGTGTCTGGAATGACCAACACAGGAGCGCTCGTTAATTTCCTCTTCAATTCTTGGAAGCTCTCCTCACAACGATCCGTCCAAGCGAACGGCTGATCCTTCCTGGTGAGATAAGTCAGAGGGGCTACTATCTTAGAAAATCCCTCAATGAATCGTCTATAGTAGCCCGCGAGCCCCACAAAGCTCCTTACCTCTGTGACCGAACGTGGACTCTCCCAATCCAGCACTGCCTTCACCTTGGCTGGATCCACTGAAATGCCTCCAGCAGAAACAACGTGCCCCAAGAACTGGATTTCCTTCATCCAGAATTCACACTTTGATCTCTTGGCATATAATTCTTTCTCCCTCAACACGCTCAACACGATCCTCAAATGGTCTTCATGCTCGTCCAAGTTCTTGGAATAAATGAGGATATCGTCAATAAATACCACCACAAACTTATCCAGGTACGGTCTAAAAATTCTGTTCATGTAGTCCATGAAGATTGCAGGTGCGTTCGTTACTCCAAAGGGCATCACCACATATTCATAATGACCATAACGAGACCGAAATGCAGTCTTATGAATATCTCCCTCCTTCACTCTAATTTGATGATAGCCCGAACGTAGATCAATCTTTGAAAACACGCACGCACCTTGCAACTGATCCAGTAGGTCGTCTATCCTTGGCAGGGGGTACTTGTTCTTGATGGTCAGCTTATTAAGTTGCCTATAATCAATGCAGAGCCGAGAGCTGCCATCCTTCTTCTTAACCAGCAACACAGGCGCTCCCCATGGTGAAGCACTCGGCCTGATGAACCTCTTATCCAGCAACTCCTCAATTTGCTTCTTAAGCTCGACCAACTCGGCTGGTGCCATTCTATAAGGCTGAACAGAGATGGGTGCAGCAGTTGTCACCAGGTCGATCGTGAACTCAACCTCGCGAACGGGAGGTAGACCAGGGACTTCATCCGGAAAGACGTCCGGAAATTCATCCACTACCGTTCGTCCTCCACTGCTCCCAACATTGGACGAACGCTCTACTTCGTTGTCTTCATACGTCATTATCAGGAAACAGCTCGCTCCTTCCCTGATGTCTTCCTTCCACTGACCGAGCGTAACTGTTAACTCCTCCTCTTCTCCATCCGGAAAGACCAACTCCTTCTTCCCACAATCAATGAGAATTCGATTGGTAGCCAACCAATCCATCCCCAAAATCACCTCTAAGTCTTGAAGGGGTAAACAAATGAGGTTGACCTTATATCTACGCCCCTCAACTTCTATAGGACATCTTACACAAACTGTAGACGTCTTGATCCCACCAGCCGCTGGGGTTGACACCACCAAGTCGAACTGTAATTCACTCTCCACTAGCCCCAGTTTCTCAACGCACGCCTTCGAGATGAAGGAATGAGTTGCCCCCGAATCATACAACACACCACACGGCTTTCCAAACAATAAGCAAGTGCTGGTGATGAGTGTACCTGAACGAGCAGCTTCAGCACCCGTAATAGCATAAACTCTTCCTGTTGCTTGCGCACGTCCACCTCTCCCTTGTTGGGCTCTTCCAGCGTTCGGCGGCCTCATTGCCGCACGTCCTCCCATATTGCACTCGTTCTCCAAGTGCCCATTCTGCCTGCAACGAGTACAATATTTTCCCCCTGATAATTGTGGACAAGCCCACCGATAGTGCGGTCCTCCACACTGATAACAAGTTAAGCTCCTTGGCTGTCCAGATTGGCCGACAGTGACCAAGGCTTGTGATCCGCCAGGGGACTGAGTTGGACGAACGTATGGGGACCTTCTCTGAACAGAACCTCCCCTGGACACTATGGGTCCTCTACTCACTTGTTGTTGCTTCTTGTGTCGTTCAGCTTCTGCCATATTTTTCTCCAAAACCTTGGCCCTTTCAACCATGGCAGGAAACGTCCGTATACACAAGCTGGAGATCAAAACCTTCAAGTCACTCCGCAGTCCGTTTTCAAACTTACGGCACTGCCATTCTTCATTTGTGGCCATCGTGTTGAAACGAACCAAGTGTTTGAACTTGTTCGTATACTCAGAAATAGACATCCCGCCTTGGACCAGTTGAAGAAACTCCACCTCTTTTGCAAACCGAACGCTATCAGGAAAATATTCTTCATAGAATTTACTCCTAAACACTTCCCAAGTAATAGGAGTTTGAGCGTCTGTCAAGAGAGCTTTCACGCTCGTCCACCAGTGGTTCGCTTCACCAGTCAACAAATACTCAGCGTACGCCAACCTGTTCACATCTGGGCAGCGTTTGGCGTTGAAAATTCTCTCAATATCTCCTAGCCACTGATCAGCCTCATCAGGGAGGCACTTTCCACTGAACTTAGCTGGGTGATGCTGCAGGAAGCTCTCCAAACTCCACTCGGCAGTAGGTTGAGCAGCGTTTGAAGAGGATGCTCCAGGTGTACCTCTGGTGGCAGCAAGAATCTCCATCAATTGTCTTTGCGTGTTTTCAGAATTGACACGTGAAGCCTCCAAACCTTGCATAGCAGCCTGGTTTTGCTGCATCAACGTGGCGTTCTGCTCCAGTAACGTTGTGTTCTGTTGATGCAGCCTTTCAACCACGGTTTCCAACAACCTAGTGTTGCTGGACGTATCAGACTCGTTCGGTTGAGGAGGAGGAGGTAGCCTAGGTGCCATTTGTTCTCTGGATGCAGAGAAAAACAAACGAGCGTTAGTTATGCCCAAGAGTTAAAACAATAATAACTCGTTAAACATGCAATAAGCACACAGCAAAAACACAGTGCACTCATAACCCTACAGTGTCCTTAAAAGAACAAAACTGCTCTGATACCACTAAATGTAACATCCCAATAAATAGTAATTACCATTAATTAGAACTAATCACATTTACAGAAATTTCAGTGCAGTTTTAATTACAACAGCTGAAAAACCTGAACGTACAAAGCTATACAGCGTTCAGAATTCTAACCACAAAAATATCAAGTTCTGGACGAACGGTCTTACAAAATAAATAACCGAACGTCCCAAAATATAATACGGAGACACTAACAGCTACTACAGAACGAGCACTCTACTGCTCAGCTTTAACTTCAACTTCTACCAGGTTGACGTCCTCCAAATTTTCTTCTTCTAGCATCTCTTCAAGTGGCACCTCTCCATCTGCTCACATCCACACGGATGATCATTGCATTGACAAGACGGACGTACATAACCAGTAGACAACACAAGGAATTGCAAGGGTAAGCTTAGGTAGTTTAATTCATACATCCAACATACTTTAACATAGTAAGTCAATTCATAAAATTCATACAACCATATATATATATATATATATCCAAGCATATAATAACTCATTCAAACTCTCACAAGAAAGACTGTCCGGACTGTATGAAGCCATGTATCTACAGGCGTTCTTGCACCCGGGTGATGTAGTAACTGGAACCGTCCATCAGCTGCCACCCGAGGTTAACCCTATCAGTCCAAAGTACTCAATAGGACTAGGGCCTCCTGCCATTCCCACGCATGACCTACTCCCCTCTACATGAGGACGAGCACTCACGGAATATCAGGATGAACAGCCATCAGCAGCTTTACCATGGTCATACTACATAACTTAACACATTCAGATCATATAGACGTTCCTCCTTGGAACGTTCGTTCAAATTCCACTTTCAATATTTCACTTAAAATAACGTTCGCACATCTTAACCATTTCTATTATTCACATTTTCATTCTTTGTTCCACTTCCATAAAATAACGAACGTTCATCCTTTAATAAATAAGGACGAACGTATTACAGTACATTGACTACACGTTTCTGAACAAAAGAAACGAACCCTTGTCCCATAACGGACGTTAAGAGTATTTAAATAAGTTAAATGAATTGATTCCAAAAGATCTGAATAATACTTAGAGAAATTTTAAGTATAAAGACTCCAGGTTGAATCACAAGGATAAATACATTACACAATTATTTAGATAAACAACAGAGTATAATTTGATTCAGAAGACAACACTGTCAGTCAATGACCGAACGTCAATTAATAATTTGAACGAACGCTATTTACGTTCGCTCAGGAATCAATGATAAGGACGAGCGTTCAAGTATAAACCGTACACAGCTTAGGACGAACGCTAGGTGAATGACCAAGCACTAAAATAGAACGAACGCTCATTTAGAACGAACGTTCGGTATCAAACCGAACGCTAATTAGGACGAACGCTCAATCTAAGACCGAGAGCTCATTTGGACGAACGCTCAGTATAAGACTAAGCGCTACCTATGACGAACGCTGGAATATAAAACCGAGCGTTACTAAATACACTTCAATTTATTTCAATCGTTGGACACGCTAGGCTGAGCCGAACGCTCAAACCTAACCCTTCACTCAAAGGACGCTCGCTCTTCATCAGGATCCTTTCCGAATGAAAGAATTCTTATTCTAAGTCCTTTTCAAGGGAAACCGAACGGTATAAGACCGTTCGATGACGAGCGTACATTATCAAGCAGAGAATATGATATTTTCCAGATTTTTCATTTTACAATAACTTTACAGTTTTCATACGATTCATATCTTATAATTTATCTCCAACATAAATATCATACATTACAGAATTCATATTATCATCCCATACCATACAGAAATTATTCTTTTTTTTTTTCCAAATCATACATTTCATCCTCCACATACAGTTCAAACAATATCATTCATATCCATCCATTACACAGCACTCGTTCATTTCATATTAAATATCATACAGTTCATATATCCAGTACAGTTTCATGCTTTCACACACACCATGCAAGTATCAATTAAATTACTAAAGCTTCCCTTACCTGGTTCAGTAGTGCACTTCCAAATGCTTAAGGTTTCTCTCGTGCTCTCACGGCTTTCTATCCAGAAATTCACTCAACAACTTCCACTTAAGCTAATACACCAAAATCATAAACAGATCAGACCTCTAACCCACACATGCAACCAGAATTTTGGTTCGCATGAACTAAATAGACGAGGTGCAGAGACGAGAACTTACCAGTTCAGATCTCGGTTTTGTTCGGTTCAGCGCGATGCTCACAGTGCAGGGAACGTTTCTACGGTATCTGAAATGGGATCGGAGGGGATGATGCTGAGTTATCTTAGAGAGAAGATGAAGACGGTTTAGAGAGAGGGCAAAGAATTTGAAAGCAGAAACTCTGGGAAGAAGATGAAGCATGCAGAAGGGAGAGGAAGAGTTTTCCAGAAAAGTTCATTTTGTTCCTTCCCACATCCGCACGATCGTGCGTCTCCCCTGCCGACACCTGTATCCCCACTACTGATTCCCATTCTATTTCGGTGACACTTGGCAGTGTGACAGAGGGAGTGCATGTGCGTTATTAATGCACTGCAGAGGGGTTTTCCCTTCATAAATATTGATTTGACAAGGTGTTTATCATGATTAATTTTCCAGAGTTCTACAGCTGTCAATACTAAATTTCGTCATATTATCTAGTAAAATCCTAGTAAAATCTAAGTAAAGAGGGGTAGCTGTAAATACTAAATTTTCGTCCGAATTGATTTTTTTGGCGTTTACTGTAACATCCCAAAAATCTACCCTTTAAAATTCAAAATTTAAAATATTGTAATAATACATTTAGGATAACACCCCGTCCAAAGAGCACCCATCCGCCCGAATCAGCCAACTTAGAACGTTCGTCCTTGGTTTGTAATAGTGATATTAGCGTTCGGTCAGGGCTTATTTTAAATACCGTTCGGTTGAAACCTAAATTAATAGTGTCCGGTTAAGCGTGAATTTAACACTGTTCGATTGAATCGCTCGGCCAGGATTCTAGACGTTCGTCCAAATGATTGTGAGCGTTCGTTAGCAATTGGCAATCCAGGTTTCAACTTGAGCGTCCGTCCCTAAATTGGCATCCACAAGAAGTAATCTTGGGCATTCGGTACTGAGTATTAGTGATTGCAATCGTTCGTTCTTAAAAATAGAATTTTAGGTTTGAATCCTGAGCGTTCGGTTTTGGGTATAAGTGAACGTTCGGTTTTTAAGTATAAGTGAGCGTCCGATTTTGAGTATAAGTGAGCGTTCGGTTTTGGGTATAAGTGAGCGTTCACTTTTGGGTATAAGTGAGCGTTCGGTTTTTAAGTATAATTGAGCGTTCGGTTTTTGAGTCTAAATGAGCGTTCCGTTTGTGGGTATAAGTGAGCGTTCGGTTTTTAAGTTGCTTATTCTCAAGTGTTGAATCTTGAGCGATCGGCCGTGGGGTATTAGTGACTATTGAGCGTTCGGTTAAGTTTTGATTTAAGCACCGTTCGGTTAGCTGCTGATTTATGTCGTTCGGTCAGGCTTCTTTTAATGCTGTTCGGCAAAGGGACTTAGGGCTTCGACTGAGTATCAAAACGTCCGTCCTTATCATGTCCGGATTAATGGTGTTTGATTTGAGTGTTCAGTATTGAGATATTAGTGGGTATAAGCGTTCGTTCCTAACATGGAACTCTTGGGTAGCAATCTTGAGCGTTCGGCTTTAAGTGTTCGGTTTGGATCTTGGACGTTCGACCTTGGTTTAATTGTGTTTGTGAGCGTTCGTTCTCGATGATGTTAATCCTCAGGAAGTACTCGTCTGAGGTAACGTACGACTAGACTTGATCTCGAGCGTTCGTCCTTGGAGCTCGGTTAATAAGGTTTGGTGTTCATCGGCAGCGTTCGGCCTTTGATGATGATTGATTCCAGAACGTTCGTTCAGACAGCATCAGAGTTGGAAATAGCGTTCAGCAATAATGCATGAATCCACGGGAGTATTTTGAAACAATTATTGAGAATTGTTGGTTATTTCCTTGATCCAATATTGGTTTATTTATACATATTATTGAGAATATGTACGAATTCGTGATTGAGCACGTTTATTCTGTTAGAGGTGGTACATACACTATGTTATTTACTTGTAACTTCGTCTGTCTTTTGAGCATTTTTGCTAGTCTCACGCGTGAGACTGAGATTCGAGTGTCACCTTCTTCTGCGCGAGGAGGTGAATGTCTCGCCCAATGAAATGACTTCGGCTCGTGTTGAGTATAGTGCATCGTTACGCGTAGTATCGATGTTTTTACTCGTTAGTCCTTGAGGAGTCGGGGAGATAGGTCTGAAGTCGCGATGGAAGACGGCTCGGGTCGCCTGTTATTGAGAGCAGGTTATGACGACGAATTACAAGTAAACGACATCAGAAAATACTGGTATTTTATTTTTATCCAAGGATTACATATGTTATAATATTTTAAAGAGTGTTTGTCACAGTTCAAAATAACACTAGGTAGAATGGAACCAGTTTTATAATTGTTCCCTTGTTGTAATCACGTAAAATATGAGAAAGCAAATAACATTTGATAGCTGTCAATACTAAATTTCGTCATATTATCTAGTAAAATCCTAGTAAAATCTAAGTAAAGAGGGGTAGCTGTAAATACTAAATTTTCGTCCGAATTGATTTTTTTGGCTTTTACTGTAACATCCCAAAAATTTACCCTTTAAAATTCAAAATTTAAAATATTGTAATAATACACTTAGGATAACACCCCGTCCAAAGAGCACCCATGGGAACTGTACCAACTTCAGAAGGCCTGAGAGGTGGATCTGGGTTGGGCATCTGGTGAGAGGAGGTGAAGAATTGTTGAGGTTGCAAGGAGATCTTGATTTGCACGTCTGGGAGGAGTTAGATCCCAAAATTTACATGGAAGTCTTCAAGAGGTAAGGGGAGTTTGATTTATTTCATTAATTGTTGAAATAATCTGTATTTGATGCAAATCTGGGAAGAAGGGGATGAAAATGGAGGTTTTCTGGGTTTTCTGGACTTTGGTGCGTTTCTGCAGAATTTCTGCAGAAAGCGCGTACGTCCAATTTTGGTGAATCAAAATTGGACGTCCGTTCAAACAGTGCTCGACCAAATAGTGGTCGTCCAATTTCTGAACGTTCGGTTATTGTTCTGAGCGTCCGCCCGAATCAGCCAACTTAGAACGTTCGTCCTTGGTTTGTAATAGTGATATTAGCGTTCGGTCAGGGCTTATTTTAAATACCGTTCGGTTGAAACCTAAATTAATAGTGTCCGGTTAAGCGTGAATTTAACACTGTTCGATTGAATCGCTCGGCCAGGATTCTAGACGTTCGTCCAAATGATTGTGAGCGTTCGTTAGCAATTGGCAATCCAGGTTTCAACTTGAGCGTCCGTCCCTAAATTGGCATCCACAAGAAGTAATCTTGGGCGTTCGGTACTGAGTATTAGTGATTGCAATCGTTCGTTCTTAAAAATAGAATTTTAGGTTTGAATCCTGAGCGTTCGGTTTTGGGTATAAGTGAACGTTCGGTTTTTAAGTATAAGTGAGCGTCCGGTTTTGAGTATAAGTGAGCGTTCGGTTTTGGGTATAAGTGAGCGTTCGCTTTTGGGTATAAGTGAGCGTTCGGTTTTTAAGTATAATTGAGCGTTCGGTTTTTGAGTCTAAATGAGCGTTCCGTTTGTGGGTATAAGTGAGCGTTCGGTTTTTAAGTTGCTTATTCTCAAGTGTTGAATCCTTGAGCGATCGGCCTTGGGGTATTAGTGACTATTGAGCGTTCGGTTAAGTTTTGATTTAAGCACCGTTCGGTTAGCTGCTGATTTATGTCGTTCGGTCAGGCTTCTTTTAATGCCGTTCGGCAAAGGGACTTAGGGCTTCGACTGAGTATCAAAACGTCCGTCCTTATCATGTCCGGATTAATGGTGTTTGATTTGAGTGTTCAGTATTGAGATATTAGTGGGTATAAGCGTTCGTTCCTAACATGGAACTCTTGGGTAGCAATCTTGAGCGTTCGGCTTTAAGTGTTCGGTTTGGATCTTGGACGTTCGACCTTGGTTTAATTGTGTTTGTGAGCGTTCGTTCTCGATGATGTTAATCCTCAGGAAGTACTCGTCTGAGGTAACGTACGACTAGACTTGATCTCGAGCGTTCGTCCTTGGAGCTCGGTTAATAAGGTTTGGTGTTCATCGGCAGCGTTCGGCCTTTGATGATGATTGATTCCAGAACGTTCGTTCAGACAGCATCAGAGTTGGAAATAGCGTTCGGCAATAATGCATGAATCCACGGGAGTATTTTGAAACAATTATTGAGAATTGTTGGTTATTTCCTTGATCCAATATTGGTTTATTTATACATATTATTGAGAATATGTACGAATTCGTGATTGAGCACGTTTATTCTGTTGGAGGTGGTACATACACTATGTTATTTACTTGTAACTTCGTCTGTCTTTTGAGCATTTTTGCTAGTCTCACGCGTGAGACTGAGATTCGAGTGTCACCTTCTTCTGCGCGAGGAGGTGAATGTCTCGCCCAATGAAATGACTTCGGCTCGTGTTGAGTATAGTGCATCGTTACGCGTAGTATCGATGTTTTTACTCGTTAGTCCTTGAGGAGTCGGGGAGATAGGTCTGAAGTCGCGATGGAAGACGGCTCGGGTCGCCTGTTATTGAGAGCAGGTTATGACGACGAATTACAAGTAAACGACATCAGAAAATACTGGTATTTTATTTTTATCCAAGGATTACATATGTTATAATATTTTAAAGAGTGTTTGTCACAGTTCAAAATAACACTAGGTAGAATGGAACCAGTTTTATAATTGTTCCCTTGTTGTAATCACGTAAAATATGAGAAAGCAAATAACATTTGATAGCTGTCAATACTAAATTTCGTCATATTATCTAGTAAAATCCTAGTAAAATCTAAGTAAAGAGGGGTAGCTGTAAATACTAAATTTTCGTCCGAATTGATTTTTTTGGCTTTTACTGTAACATCCCAAAAATTTACCCTTTAAAATTCAAAATTTAAAATATTGTAATAATACATTTAGGATAACACCCCGTCCAAAGAGCACCCATGGGAACTGTACCAACTTCAGAAGGCCTGAGAGGTGGATCTGGGTTGGGCATCTGGTGAGAGGAGGTGAAGAATTGTTGAGGTTGCAAGGAGATCTTGATCTGCACGTCTGGGAGGAGTTAGATCCCAAAATTTACATGGAAGTCTTCAAGAGGTAAGGGGAGTTTGATTTATTTCATTAATTGTTGAAATAATCTGTATTTGATGCAAATCTGGGAAGAAGGGGATGAAAATGGAGGTTTTCTGGGTTTTCTGGACTTTGGTGCGTTTCTGCAGAATTTCTGCAGAAAGCGCGTACGTCCAATTTTGGTGAATCAAAATTGGACGTCCGTTCAAACAGTGCTCGACCAAATAGTGGTCGTCCAATTTCTGAACGTTCGGTTATTGTTCTGAGCGTCCGCCCGAATCAGCCAACTTAGAACGTTCGTCCTTGGTTTGTAATAGTGATATTAGCGTTCGGTCAGGGCTTATTTTAAATACCGTTCGGTTGAAACCTAAATTAATAGTGTCCGGTTAAGCGTGAATTTAACACTGTTCGATTGAATCGCTCGGCCAGGATTCTAGACGTTCGTCCAAATGATTGTGAGCGTTCGTTAGCAATTGGCAATCCAGGTTTCAACTTGAGCGTCCGTCCCTAAATTGGCATCCACAAGAAGTAATCTTGGGCGTTCGGTACTGAGTATTAGTGATTGCAATCGTTCGTTCTTAAAAATAGAATTTTAGGTTTGAATCCTGAGCGTTCGGTTTTGGGTATAAGTGAACGTTCGGTTTTTAAGTATAAGTGAGCGTCCGGTTTTGAGTATAAGTGAGCGTTCGGTTTTGGGTATAAGTGAGCGTTCGCTTTTGGGTATAAGTGAGCGTTCGGTTTTTAAGTATAATTGAGCGTTCGGTTTTTGAGTCTAAATGAGCGTTCCGTTTGTGGGTATAAGTGAGCGTTCGGTTTTTAAGTTGCTTATTCTCAAGTGTTGAATCTTGAGCGATCGGCCTTGGGGTATTAGTGACTATTGAGCGTTCGGTTAAGTTTTGATTTAAGCACCGTTCGGTTAGCTGCTGATTTATGTCGTTCGGTCAGGCTTCTTTTAATGCCGTTCGGCAAAGGGACTTAGGGCTTCGACTGAGTATCAAAACGTCCGTCCTTATCATGTCCGGATTAATGGTGTTTGATTTGAGTGTTCAGTATTGAGATATTAGTGGGTATAAGCGTTCGTTCCTAACATGGAACTCTTGGGTAGCAATCTTGAGCGTTCGGCTTTAAGTGTTCGGTTTGGATCTTGGACGTTCGACCTTGGTTTAATTGTGTTTGTGAGCGTTCGTTCTCGATGATGTTAATCCTCAGGAAGTACTCGTCTGAGGTAACGTACGACTAGACTTGATCTCGAGCGTTCGTCCTTGGAGCTCGGTTAATAAGGTTTGGTGTTCATCGGCAGCGTTCGGCCTTTGATGATGATTGATTCCAGAACGTTCGTTCAGACAGCATCAGAGTTGGAAATAGCGTTCGGCAATAATGCATGAATCCACGGGAGTATTTTGAAACAATTATTGAGAATTGTTGGTTATTTCCTTGATCCAATATTGGTTTATTTATACATATTATTGAGAATATGTACGAATTCGTGATTGAGCACGTTTATTCTGTTGGAGGTGGTACATACACTATGTTATTTACTTGTAACTTCGTCTGTCTTTTGAGCATTTTTGCTAGTCTCACGCGTGAGACTGAGATTCGAGTGTCACCTTCTTCTGCGCGAGGAGGTGAATGTCTCGCCCAATGAAATGACTTCGGCTCGTGTTGAGTATAGTGCATCGTTACGCGTAGTATCGATGTTTTTACTCGTTAGTCCTTGAGGAGTCGGGGAGATAGGTCTGAAGTCGCGATGGAAGACGGCTCGGGTCGCCTGTTATTGAGAGCAGGTTATGACGACGAATTACAAGTAAACGACATCAGAAAATACTGGTATTTTATTTTTATCCAAGGATTACATATGTTATAATATTTTAAAGAGTGTTTGTCACAGTTCAAAATAACACTAGGTAGAATGGAACCAGTTTTATAATTGTTCCCTTGTTGTAATCACGTAAAATATGAGAAAGCAAATAACATTTGATAGCTGTCAATACTAAATTTCGTCATATTATCTAGTAAAATCCTAGTAAAATCTAAGTAAAGAGGGGTAGCTGTAAATACTAAATTTTCGTCCGAATTGATTTTTTTGGCTTTTACTGTAACATCCCAAAAATTTACCCTTTAAAATTCAAAATTTAAAATATTGTAATAATACATTTAGGATAACACCCCGTCCAAAGAGCACCCATGGGAACTGTACCAACTTCAGAAGGCCTGAGAGGTGGATCTGGGTTGGGCATCTGGTGAGAGGAGGTGAAGAATTGTTGAGGTTGCAAGGAGATCTTGATCTGCACGTCTGGGAGGAGTTAGATCCCAAAATTTACATGGAAGTCTTCAAGAGGTAAGGGGAGTTTGATTTATTTCATTAATTGTTGAAATAATCTGTATTTGATGCAAATCTGGGAAGAAGGGGATGAAAATGGAGGTTTTCTGGGTTTTCTGGACTTTGGTGCGTTTCTGCAGAATTTCTGCAGAAAGCGCGTACGTCCAATTTTGGTGAATCAAAATTGGACGTCCGTTCAAACAGTGCTCGACCAAATAGTGGTCGTCCAATTTCTGAACGTTCGGTTATTGTTCTGAGCGTCCGCCCGAATCAGCCAACTTAGAACGTTCGTCCTTGGTTTGTAATAGTGATATTAGCGTTCGGTCAGGGCTTATTTTAAATACCGTTCGGTTGAAACCTAAATTAATAGTGTCCGGTTAAGCGTGAATTTAACACTGTTCGATTGAATCGCTCGGCCAGGATTCTAGACGTTCGTCCAAATGATTGTGAGCGTTCGTTAGCAATTGGCAATCCAGGTTTCAACTTGAGCGTCCGTCCCTAAATTGGCATCCACAAGAAGTAATCTTGGGCGTTCGGTACTGAGTATTAGTGATTGCAATCGTTCGTTCTTAAAAATAGAATTTTAGGTTTGAATCCTGAGCGTTCGGTTTTGGGTATAAGTGAACGTTCGGTTTTTAAGTATAAGTGAGCGTCCGGTTTTGAGTATAAGTGAGCGTTCGGTTTTGGGTATAAGTGAGCGTTCGCTTTTGGGTATAAGTGAGCGTTCGGTTTTTAAGTATAATTGAGCGTTCGGTTTTTGAGTCTAAATGAGCGTTCCGTTTGTGGGTATAAGTGAGCGTTCGGTTTTTAAGTTGCTTATTCTCAAGTGTTGAATCTTGAGCGATCGGCCTTGGGGTATTAGTGACTATTGAGCGTTCGGTTAAGTTTTGATTTAAGCACCGTTCGGTTAGCTGCTGATTTATGTCGTTCGGTCAGGCTTCTTTTAATGCCGTTCGGCAAAGGGACTTAGGGCTTCGACTGAGTATCAAAACGTCCGTCCTTATCATGTCCGGATTAATGGTGTTTGATTTGAGTGTTCAGTATTGAGATATTAGTGGGTATAAGCGTTCGTTCCTAACATGGAACTCTTGGGTAGCAATCTTGAGCGTTCGGCTTTAAGTGTTCGGTTTGGATCTTGGACGTTCGACCTTGGTTTAATTGTGTTTGTGAGCGTTCGTTCTCGATGATGTTAATCCTCAGGAAGTACTCGTCTGAGGTAACGTACGACTAGACTTGATCTCGAGCGTTCGTCCTTGGAGCTCGGTTAATAAGGTTTGGTGTTCATCGGCAGCGTTCGGCCTTTGATGATGATTGATTCCAGAACGTTCGTTCAGACAGCATCAGAGTTGGAAATAGCGTTCGGCAATAATGCATGAATCCACGGGAGTATTTTGAAACAATTATTGAGAATTGTTGGTTATTTCCTTGATCCAATATTGGTTTATTTATACATATTATTGAGAATATGTACGAATTCGTGATTGAGCACGTTTATTCTGTTGGAGGTGGTACATACACTATGTTATTTACTTGTAACTTCGTCTGTCTTTTGAGCATTTTTGCTAGTCTCACGCGTGAGACTGAGATTCGAGTGTCACCTTCTTCTGCGCGAGGAGGTGAATGTCTCGCCCAATGAAATGACTTCGGCTCGTGTTGAGTATAGTGCATCGTTACGCGTAGTATCGATGTTTTTACTCGTTAGTCCTTGAGGAGTCGGGGAGATAGGTCTGAAGTCGCGATGGAAGACGGCTCGGGTCGCCTGTTATTGAGAGCAGGTTATGACGACGAATTACAAGTAAACGACATCAGAAAATACTGGTATTTTATTTTTATCCAAGGATTACATATGTTATAATATTTTAAAGAGTGTTTGTCACAGTTCAAAATAACACTAGGTAGAATGGAACCAGTTTTATAATTGTTCCCTTGTTGTAATCACGTAAAATATGAGAAAGCAAATAACATTTGATAGCTGTCAATACTAAATTTCGTCATATTATCTAGTAAAATCCTAGTAAAATCTAAGTAAAGAGGGGTAGCTGTAAATACTAAATTTTCGTCCGAATTGATTTTTTTGGCTTTTACTGTAACATCCCAAAAATTTACCCTTTAAAATTCAAAATTTAAAATATTGTAATAATACATTTAGGATAACACCCCGTCCAAAGAGCACCCATGGGAACTGTACCAACTTCAGAAGGCCTGAGAGGTGGATCTGGGTTGGGCATCTGGTGAGAGGAGGTGAAGAATTGTTGAGGTTGCAAGGAGATCTTGATCTGCACGTCTGGGAGGAGTTAGATCCCAAAATTTACATGGAAGTCTTCAAGAGGTAAGGGGAGTTTGATTTATTTCATTAATTGTTGAAATAATCTGTATTTGATGCAAATCTGGGAAGAAGGGGATGAAAATGGAGGTTTTCTGGGTTTTCTGGACTTTGGTGCGTTTCTGCAGAATTTCTGCAGAAAGCGCGTACGTCCAATTTTGGTGAATCAAAATTGGACGTCCGTTCAAACAGTGCTCGACCAAATAGTGGTCGTCCAATTTCTGAACGTTCGGTTATTGTTCTGAGCGTCCGCCCGAATCAGCCAACTTAGAACGTTCGTCCTTGGTTTGTAATAGTGATATTAGCGTTCGGTCAGGGCTTATTTTAAATACCGTTCGGTTGAAACCTAAATTAATAGTGTCCGGTTAAGCGTGAATTTAACACTGTTCGATTGAATCGCTCGGCCAGGATTCTAGACGTTCGTCCAAATGATTGTGAGCGTTCGTTAGCAATTGGCAATCCAGGTTTCAACTTGAGCGTCCGTCCCTAAATTGGCATCCACAAGAAGTAATCTTGGGCGTTCGGTACTGAGTATTAGTGATTGCAATCGTTCGTTCTTAAAAATAGAATTTTAGGTTTGAATCCTGAGCGTTCGGTTTTGGGTATAAGTGAACGTTCGGTTTTTAAGTATAAGTGAGCGTCCGGTTTTGAGTATAAGTGAGCGTTCGGTTTTGGGTATAAGTGAGCGTTCGCTTTTGGGTATAAGTGAGCGTTCGGTTTTTAAGTATAATTGAGCGTTCGGTTTTTGAGTCTAAATGAGCGTTCCGTTTGTGGGTATAAGTGAGCGTTCGGTTTTTAAGTTGCTTATTCTCAAGTGTTGAATCTTGAGCGATCGGCCTTGGGGTATTAGTGACTATTGAGCGTTCGGTTAAGTTTTGATTTAAGCACCGTTCGGTTAGCTGCTGATTTATGTCGTTCGGTCAGGCTTCTTTTAATGCGTTCGGCAAAGGGACTTAGGGCTTCGACTGAGTATCAAAACGTCCGTCCTTATCATGTCCGGATTAATGGTGTTTGATTTGAGTGTTCAGTATTGAGATATTAGTGGGTATAAGCGTTCGTTCCTAACATGGAACTCTTGGGTAGCAATCTTGAGCGTTCGGCTTTAAGTGTTCGGTTTGGATCTTGACGTTCGACCTTGGTTTAATTGTGTTTGTGAGCGTTCGTTCTCGATGATGTTAATCCTCAGGAAGTACTCGTCTGAGGTAACGTACGACTAGACTTGATCTCGAGCGTTCGTCCTTGGAGCTCGGTTAATAAGGTTTGGTGTTCATCGGCAGCGTTCGGCCTTTGATGATGATTGATTCCAGAACGTTCGTTCAGACAGCATCAGAGTTGGAAATAGCGTTCGGCAATAATGCATGAATCCACGGGAGTATTTTGAAACAATTATTGAGAATTGTTGGTTATTTCCTTGATCCAATATTGGTTTATTTATACATATTATTGAGAATATGTACGAATTCGTGATTGAGAACGTTTATTCTGTTGGAGGTGGTACATACACTATGTTATTTACTTGTAACTTCGTCTGTCTTTTGAGCATTTTTGCTAGTCTCACGCGTGAGACTGAGATTCGAGTGTCACCTTCTTCTGCGCGAGGAGGTGAATGTCTCGCCCAATGAAATGACTTCGGCTCGTGTTGAGTATAGTGCATCGTTACGCGTAGTATCGATGTTTTTACTCGTTAGTCCTTGAGGAGTCGGGGAGATAGGTCTGAAGTCGCGATGGAAGACGGCTCGGGTCGCCTGTTATTGAGAGCAGGTTATGACGACGAATTACAAGTAAACGACATCAGAAAATACTGGTATTTTATTTTTATCCAAGGATTACATATGTTATAATATTTTAAAGAGTGTTTGTCACAGTTCAAAATAACACTAGGTAGAATGGAACCAGTTTTATAATTGTTCCCTTGTTGTAATCACGTAAAATATGAGAAAGCAAATAACATTTGATAGCTGTCAATACTAAATTTCGTCATATTATCTAGTAAAATCCTAGTAAAATCTAAGTAAAGAGGGGTAGCTGTAAATACTAAATTTTCGTCCGAATTGATTTTTTTGGCTTTTACTGTAACATCCCAAAAATTTACCCTTTAAAATTCAAAATTTAAAATATTGTAATAATACATTTAGGATAACACCCCGTCCAAAGAGCACCCATGGGAACTGTACCAACTTCAGAAGGCCTGAGAGGTGGATCTGGGTTGGGCATCTGGTGAGAGGAGGTGAAGAATTGTTGAGGTTGCAAGGAGATCTTGATCTGCACGTCTGGGAGGAGTTAGATCCCAAAATTTACATGGAAGTCTTCAAGAGGTAAGGGGAGTTTGATTTATTTCATTAATTGTTGAAATAATCTGTATTTGATGCAAATCTGGGAAGAAGGGGATGAAAATGGAGGTTTTCTGGGTTTTCTGGACTTTGGTGCGTTTCTGCAGAATTTCTGCAGAAAGCGCGTACGTCCAATTTTGGTGAATCAAAATTGGACGTCCGTTCAAACAGTGCTCGACCAAATAGTGGTCGTCCAATTTCTGAACGTTCGGTTATTGTTCTGAGCGTCCGCCCGATTCAGCCAACTTAGAACGTTCGTCCTTGGTTTGTAATAGTGATATTAGCGTTCGGTCAGGGCTTATTTTAAATACCGTTCGGTTGAAACCTAAATTAATAGTGTCCGGTTAAGCGTGAATTTAACACTGTTCGATTGAATCGCTCGGCCAGGATTCTAGACGTTCGTCCAAATGATTGTGAGCGTTCGTTAGCAATTGGCAATCCAGGTTTCAACTTGGGCGTCCGTCCCTAAATTGGAATCCACAAGAAGTAATCTTGGCGTTCGGTACTGAGTATTAGTGATTGCAATCGTTCGTTCTTAAAAATAGAATTTTAGGTTTGAATCCTGAGCGTTCGGTTTTGGGTATAAGTGAACGTTCGGTTTTTAAGTATAAGTGAGCGTCCGGTTTTGAGTATAAGTGAGCGTTCGGTTTTGGGTATACTTGAGCGTTCGGTTTTGGGTATAAGTGAACGTTCGGTTTTTAAGTATAAGTGAGCGTCCGGTTTTGAGTATAAGTGAGCGTTCGGTTTTGGGTATAAGTGAGCGTTCGCTTTTCGGTATAAGTGAGCGTTCGGTTTTTAAGTATAATTGAGCGTTCGGTTTTTGAGTCTAAATGAGCGTTCCGTTTGTGGGTATAAGTGAGCGTTCGGTTTTTAAGTTGCTTATTCTCAAGTGTTGAACCTTGAGCGATCGGCCTTGGGGTATTAGTGACTATTGAGCGTTCGGTTAAGTTTTGATTTAAGCACCGTTCGGTTAGCTGCTGATTTATGTCGTTCGGTCAGGCTTCTTTTAATGCCGTTCGGCAAAGGGACTTAGGGCTTCGACTGAGTATCAAAACGTCCGTCCTTATCATGTCCGGATTAATGGTGTTTGATTTGAGTGTTCAGTATTGAGATATTAGTGGGTATAAGCGTTCGTTCCTAACATGGAACTCTTGGGTAGCAATCTTGAGCGTTCGGCTTTAAGTGTTCGGTTTGGATCTTGGACGTTCGACCTTGGTTTAATTGTGTTTGTGAGCGTTCGTTCTCGATGATGT
Source organism: Vigna umbellata (assembly GCF_029865625.1). Taxonomy (NCBI): domain Eukaryota; kingdom Viridiplantae; phylum Streptophyta; class Magnoliopsida; order Fabales; family Fabaceae; genus Vigna; species Vigna umbellata. Next base: position 16,596 of record NW_028274450.1, on the reverse strand, counting down.
TAATCCTCAGGAAGTACTCGTCTGAGGTAACGTACGACTAGACTTGATCTCGAGCGTTCGTCCTTGGAGCTCGGTTAATAAGGTTTGGTGTTCATCGGCAGCGTTCGGCCTTTGATGATGATTGATTCCAGAACGTTCGTTCAGACAGCATCAGAGTTGGAAATAGCGTTCGGCAATAATGCATGAATCCACGGGAGTATTTTGAAACAATTATTGAGAATTGTTGGTTATTTCCTTGATCCAATATTGGTTTATTTATACATATTATTGAGAATATGTACGAATTCGTGATTGAGAACGTTTATTCTGTTGGAGGTGGTACATACACTATGTTATTTACTTGTAACTTCGTCTGTCTTTTGAGCATTTTTGCTAGTCTCACGCGTGAGACTGAGATTCGAGTGTCACCTTCTTCTGCGCGAGGAGGTGAATGTCTCGCCCAATGAAATGACTTCGGCTCGTGTTGAGTATAGTGCATCGTTACGCGTAGTATCGATGTTTTTACTCGTTAGTCCTTGAGGAGTCGGGGAGATAGGTCTGAAGTCGCGATGGAAGACGGCTCGGGTCGCCTGTTATTGAGAGCAGGTTATGACGACGAATTACAAGTAAACGACATCAGAAAATACTGGTATTTTATTTTTATCCAAGGATTACATATGTTATAATATTTTAAAGAGTGTTTGTCACAGTTCAAAATAACACTAGGTAGAATGGAACCAGTTTTATAATTGTTCCCTTGTTGTAATCACGTAAAATATGAGAAAGCAAATAACATTTGATAGCTGTCAATACTAAATTTCGTCATATTATCTAGTAAAATCCTAGTAAAATCTAAGTAAAGAGGGGTAGCTGTAAATACTAAATTTTCGTCCGAATTGATTTTTTGGCTTTTACTGTAACATCCCAAAAATTTACCCTTTAAAATTCAAAATTTAAAATATTGTAATAATACATTTAGGATAACACCCCGTCCAAAGAGCACCCATGGGAACTGTACCAACTTCAGAAGGCCTGAGAGGTGGATCTGGGTTGGGCATCTGGTGAGAGGAGGTGAAGAATTGTTGAGGTTGCAAGGAGATCTTGATCTGCACGTCTGGGAGGAGTTAGATCCCAAAATTTACATGGAAGTCTTCAAGAGGTAAGGGGAGTTTGATTTATTTCATTAATTGTTGAAATAATCTGTATTTGATGCAAATCTGGGAAGAAGGGGATGAAAATGGAGGTTTTCTGGGTTTTCTGGACTTTGGTGCGTTTCTGCAGAATTTCTGCAGAAAGCGCGTACGTCCAATTTTGGTGAATCAAAATTGGACGTCCGTTCAAACAGTGCTCGACCAAATAGTGGTCGTCCAATTTCTGAACGTTCGGTTATTGTTCTGAGCGTCCGCCCGAATCAGCCAACTTAGAACGTTCGTCCTTGGTTTGTAATAGTGATATTAGCGTTCGGTCAGGGCTTATTTTAAATACCGTTCGGTTGAAACCTAAATTAATAGTGTCCGGTTAAGTGTGAATTTAACACTGTTCGATTGAATCGCTCGGCCAGGATTCTAGACGTTCGTCCAAATGATTGTGAGCGTTCGTTAGCAATTGGCAATCCAGGTTTCAACTTGAGCGTCCGTCCCTAAATTGGAATCCACAAGAAGTAATCTTGGGCGTTCGGTACTGAGTATTAGTGATTGCAATCGTTCGTTCTTAAAAATAGAATTTTAGGTTTGAATCCTGAGCGTTCGGTTTTGGGTATAAGTGAACGTTCGGTACTGAGTATTAGTGATTGCAATCGTTCGTTCTTAAAAATAGAATTTTAGGTTTGAATCCTGAGCGTTCGGTTTTGGGTATAAGTGAACGTTCGGTTTTTAAGTATAAGTGAGCGTCCGGTTTTGAGTATAAGTGAGCGTTCGGTTTTGGGTATAAGTGAGCGTTCGCTTTTGGGTATAAGTGAGCGTTCGGTTTTTAAGTATAATTGAGCGTTCGGTTTTTGAGTCTAAATGAGCGTTCCGTTTGTGGGTATAAGTGAGCGTTCGGTTTTTAAGTTGCTTATTCTCAAGTGTTGAACCTTGAGCGATCGGCCTTGGGGTATTAGTGACTATTGAGCGTTCGGTTAAGTTTTGATTTAAGCACCGTTCGGTTAGCTGCTGATTTATGTCGTTCGGTCAGGCTTCTTTTAATGCCGTTCGGCAAAGGGACTTAGGGCTTCGACTGAGTATCAAAACGTCCGTCCTTATCATGTCCGGATTAATGGTGTTTGATTTGAGTGTTCAGTATTGAGATATTAGTGGGTATAAGCGTTCGTTCCTAACATGGAACTCTTGGGTAGCAATCTTGAGCGTTCGGCATTAAGTGTTTGGTTTGGATCTTTGACGTTCGACCTTGGTTTAATTGTGTTTGTGAGCGTTCGTTCTCGATGATGTTAATCCTCAGGAAGTACTCGTCTGAGGTAACGTACGACTAGACTTGATCTCGAGCGTTCGTCCTTGGAGCTCGGCTAATAAGGTTTGGTGTTCATCGGCAGCGTTCGGCCTTTGATGATGATTGATTCCAGAACGTTCGTTCAGACAGCATCAGAGTTGGAAATAGCGTTCGGCAATAATGCATGAATCCACGGGAGTATTTTGAAACAATTATTGAGAATTGTTGGTTATTTCCTTGATCCAATATTGGTTTATTTATACATATTATTGAGAATATGTACGAATTCGTGATTGAGAACGTTTATTCTGTTGGAGGTGGTACATACACTATGTTATTTACTTGTAACTTCGTCTGTCTTTTGAGCATTTTTGCTAGTCTCACGCGTGAGACTGAGATTCGAGTGTCACCTTCTTCTGCGCGAGGAGGTGAATGTCTCGCCCAATGAAATGACTTCGGCTCGTGTTGAGTATAGTGCATCGTTACGCGTAGTATCGATGTTTTTACTCGTTAGTCCTTGAGGAGTCGGGGAGATAGGTCTGAAGTCGCGATGGAAGACGGCTCGGGTCGCCTGTTATTGAGAGCAGGTTATGACGACGAATTACAAGTAAACGACATCAGAAAATACTGGTATTTTATTTTTATCCAAGGATTACATATGTTATAATATTTTAGGATTCTAGACGTTCGTCCAAATGATTGTGAGCGTTCGTTAGCAATTGGCAATCCAGGTTTCAACTTGAGCGTCCGTCCCTAAATTGGAATCCACAAGAAGTAATCTTGGGCGTTCGGTACTGAGTATTAGTGAATGCAATCGTTCGTTCTTAAAAATAGAATTTTAGGTTTGAATCCTGAGCGTTCGGTTTTGGGTATAAGTGAACGTTCGGTTTTTAAGTATAAGTGAGCGTCCGGTTTTGAGTATAAGTGAGCGTTCGGTTTTGGGTATAAGTGAGCGTTCGGTTTTGGGTATAAGTGAACGTTCGGTTTTTAAGTATAAGTGGGCGTCCGGTTTTGAGTATAAGTGAGCGTTCGGTTTTGGGTAGAAGTGAGCGTTCGCTTTTGGGTATAAGTGAGCGTTCGGTTTTTAAGTATAATTGAGCGTTCGGTTTTTGAGTCTAAATGAGCGTTCCGTTTGTGGGTATAAGTGAGCGTTCGGTTTTTAAGTTGCTTATTCTCAAGTGTTGAACCTTGAGCGGGTATTAGTGACTATTGAGCGTTCGGTTAAGTTTTGATTTAAGCACCGTTCGGTTAGCTGCTGATTTATGTCGTTCGGTCAGGCTTCTTTTAATGCCGTTCGGCAAAGGGACTTAGGGCTTCGACTGAGTATCAAAACGTCCGTCCTTATCATGTCCGGATTAATGGTGTTTGATTTGAGTGTTCAGTATTGAGATATTAGTGGGTATAAGCGTTCGTTCCTAACATGGAACTCTTGGGTAGCAATCTTGAGCGTTCGGCTTTAAGTGTTTGGTTTGGATCTTTGACGTTCGACCTTGGTTTAATTGTGTTTGTGAGCGTTCGTTCTCGATGATGTTAATCCTCAGGAAGTACTCGTCTGAGGTAACGTACGACTAGACTTGATCTCGAGCGTTCGTCCTTGGAGCTCGGTTAATAAGGTTTGGTGTTCATCGGCAGCGTTCGGCCTTTGATGATGATTGATTCCAGAACGTTCGTTCAGACAGCATCAGAGTTGGAAATAGCGTTCGGCAATAATGCATGAATCCACGGGAGTATTTTGAAACAATTATTGAGAATTGTTGGTTATTTCCTTGATCCAATATTGGTTTATTTATACATATTATTGAGAATATGTACGAATTCGTGATTGAGAACGTTTATTCTGTTGGAGGTGGTACATACACTATGTTATTTACTTGTAACTTCGTCTGTCTTTTGAGCATTTTTGCTAGTCTCACGCGTGAGACTGAGATTCGAGTGTCACCTTCTTCTGCGCGAGGAGGTGAATGTCTCGCCCAATGAAATGACTTCGGCTCGTGTTGAGTATAGTGCATCGTTACGCGTAGTATCGATGTTTTTACTCGTTAGTCCTTGAGGAGTCGGGGAGATAGGTCTGAAGTCGCGATGGAAGACGGCTCGGGTCGCCTGTTATTGAGAGCAGGTTATGACGACGAATTACAAGTAAACGACATCAGAAAATACTGGTATTTTATTTTTATCCAAGGATTACATATGTTATAATATTTTAGGATTCTAGACGTTCGTCCAAATGATTGTGAGCGTTCGTTAGCAATTGGCAATCCAGGTTTCAACTTGAGCGTCCGTCCCTAAATTGGAATCCACAAGAAGTAATCTTGGGCGTTCGGTACTGAGTATTAGTGAATGCAATCGTTCGTTCTTAAAAATAGAATTTTAGGTTTGAATCCTGAGCGTTCGGTTTTGGGTATAAGTGAACGTTCGGTTTTTAAGTATAAGTGAGCGTCCGGTTTTGAGTATAAGTGAGCGTTCGGTTTTGGGTATAAGTGAGCGTTCGGTTTTGGGTATAAGTGAACGTTCGGTTTTTAAGTATAAGTGGGCGTCCGTTTTGAGTATAAGTGAGCGTTCGGTTTTGGGTAGAAGTGAGCGTTCGCTTTTGGGTATAAGTGAGCGTTCGGTTTTTAAGTATAATTGAGCGTTCGGTTTTTGAGTCTAAATGAGCGTTCCGTTTGTGGGTATAAGTGAGCGTTCGGTTTTTAAGTTGCTTATTCTCAAGTGTTGAACCTTGAGCGGGTATTAGTGACTATTGAGCGTTCGGTTAAGTTTTGATTTAAGCACCGTTCGGTTAGCTGCTGATTTATGTCGTTCGGTCAGGCTTCTTTTAATGCCGTTCGGCAAAGGGACTTAGGGCTTCGACTGAGTATCAAAACGTCCGTCCTTATCATGTCCGGATTAATGGTGTTTGATTTGAGTGTTCAGTATTGAGATATTAGTGGGTATAAGCGTTCGTTCCTAACATGGAACTCTTGGGTAGCAATCTTGAGCGTTCGGCTTTAAGTGTTTGGTTTGGATCTTTGACGTTCGACCTTGGTTTAATTGTGTTTGTGAGCGTTCGTTCTCGATGATGTTAATCCTCAGGAAGTACTCGTCTGAGGTAACGTACGACTAGACTTGATCTCGAGCGTTCGTCCTTGGAGCTCGGTTAATAAGGTTTGGTGTTCATCGGCAGCGTTCGGCCTTTGATGATGATTGATTCCAGAACGTTCGTTCAGACAGCATCAGAGTTGGAAATAGCGTTCGGCAATAATGCATGAATCCACGGGAGTATTTTGAAACAATTATTGAGAATTGTTGGTTATTTCCTTGATCCAATATTGGTTTATTTATACATATTATTGAGAATATGTACGAATTCGTGATTGAGAACGTTTATTCTGTTGGAGGTGGTACATACACTATGTTATTTACTTGTAACTTCGTCTGTCTTTTGAGCATTTTTGCTAGTCTCACGCGTGAGACTGAGATTCGAGTGTCACCTTCTTCTGCGCGAGGAGGTGAATGTCTCGCCCAATGAAATGACTTCGGCTCGTGTTGAGTATAGTGCATCGTTACGCGTAGTATCGATGTTTTTACTCGTTAGTCCTTGAGGAGTCGGGGAGATAGGTCTGAAGTCGCGATGGAAGACGGCTCGGGTCGCCTGTTATTGAGAGCAGGTTATGACGACGAATTACAAGTAAACGACATCAGAAAATACTGGTATTTTATTTTTATCCAAGGATTACATATGTTATAATATTTAGGATTCTAGACGTTCGTCCAAATGATTGTGAGCGTTCGTTAGCAATTGGCAATCCAGGTTTCAACTTGAGCGTCCGTCCCTAAATTGGAATCCACAAGAAGTAATCTTGGGCGTTCGGTACTGAGTATTAGTGAATGCAATCGTTCGTTCTTAAAAATAGAATTTTAGGTTTGAATCCTGAGCGTTCGGTTTTGGGTATAAGTGAACGTTCGGTTTTTAAGTATAAGTGAGCGTCCGGTTTTGAGTATAAGTGAGCGTTCGGTTTTGGGTATAAGTGAGCGTTCGGTTTTGGGTATAAGTGAACGTTCGGTTTTTAAGTATAAGTGGGCGTCCGGTTTTGAGTATAAGTGAGCGTTCGGTTTTGGGTAGAAGTGAGCGTTCGCTTTTGGGTATAAGTGAGCGTTCGGTTTTTAAGTATAATTGAGCGTTCGGTTTTTGAGTCTAAATGAGCGTTCCGTTTGTGGGTATAAGTGAGCGTTCGGTTTTTAAGTTGCTTATTCTCAAGTGTTGAACCTTGAGCGGGTATTAGTGACTATTGAGCGTTCGGTTAAGTTTTGATTTAAGCACCGTTCGGTTAGCTGCTGATTTATGTCGTTCGGTCAGGCTTCTTTTAATGCCGTTCGGCAAAGGGACTTAGGGCTTCGACTGAGTATCAAAACGTCCGTCCTTATCATGTCCGGATTAATGGTGTTTGATTTGAGTGTTCAGTATTGAGATATTAGTGGGTATAAGCGTTCGTTCCTAACATGGAACTCTTGGGTAGCAATCTTGAGCGTTCGGCTTTAAGTGTTTGGTTTGGATCTTTGACGTTCGACCTTGGTTTAATTGTGTTTGTGAGCGTTCGTTCTCGATGATGTTAATCCTCAGGAAGTACTCGTCTGAGGTAACGTACGACTAGACTTGATCTCGAGCGTTCGTCCTTGGAGCTCGGTTAATAAGGTTTGGTGTTCATCGGCAGCGTTCGGCCTTTGATGATGATTGATTCCAGAACGTTCGTTCAGACAGCATCAGAGTTGGAAATAGCGTTCGGCAATAATGCATGAATCCACGGGAGTATTTTGAAACAATTATTGAGAATTGTTGGTTATTTCCTTGATCCAATATTGGTTTATTTATACATATTATTGAGAATATGTACGAATTCGTGATTGAGAACGTTTATTCTGTTGGAGGTGGTACATACACTATGTTATTTACTTGTAACTTCGTCTGTCTTTTGAGCATTTTTGCTAGTCTCACGCGTGAGACTGAGATTCGAGTGTCACCTTCTTCTGCGCGAGGAGGTGAATGTCTCGCCCAATGAAATGACTTCGGCTCGTGTTGAGTATAGTGCATCGTTACGCGTAGTATCGATGTTTTACTCGTTAGTCCTTGAGGAGTCGGGGAGATAGGTCTGAAGTCGCGATGGAAGACGGCTCGGGTCGCCTGTTATTGAGAGCAGGTTATGACGACGAATTACAAGTAAACGACATCAGAAAATACTGGTATTTTATTTTTATCCAAGGATTACATATGTTATAATATTTTAAAGAGTGTTTGTCACAGTTCAAAATAACACTAGGTAGAATGGAACCAGTTTATAATTGTTCCCTTGTTGTAATCACGTAAAATATGAGAAAGCAAATAACATTGATAGGTCAATACTAAATTTCGTCATATTATCTAGTAAAATCCTAGTAAAATCTAAGTAAAGAGGGGTAGCTGAAATACTAAATTTCGTCCGAATTGATTTTTTTGGCTTTTACTGTAACATCCCAAAAATTTACCCTTTAAAATTCAAAATTTAAAATATTGTAATAATACATTTAGGATAACACCCCGTCCAAAGAGCACCCATGGGAACTGTACCAACTTCAGAAGGCCTGAGAGGTGGATCTGGGTTGGGCATCTGGTGAGAGGAGGTGAAGAATTGTTGAGGTTGCAAGGAGATCTGATCTGCGCGTTGGGAGGAGTTAGATCCCAAAATTTACATGGAAGTCTTCAAGAGGTAAGGGAGTTTGATTTATTTCATTAATTGTTGAAATAATCTGTATTTGATGCAAATCTGGGAAGAAGGGGATGAAAATGGAGGTTTTCTGGGTTTTCTGGACTTTGGTGCGTTTCTGCAGAATTTCTGCAGAAAGCGCGTACGTCCAATTTTGGTGAATCAAAATTGGACGTCCGTTCAAACAGTGCTCGACCAAATAGTGGTCGTCCAATTTCTGAACGTTCGGTTATTGTTCTGAGCGTCCGCCGAATCAGCCAACTTAGAACGTTCGTCCTTGGTTTGTAATAGTGATATTAGCGTTCGGTCAGGCTTATTTTAAATACCGTTCGGTTGAAACCTAATTAATAGTGTCCGGTTAAGTGTGAATTTAACACTGTTCGATTGAATCGCTCGGCCAGGATTCTAGACGTTCGTCCAAATGATTGTGAGCGTTCGTTAGCAATTGGCAATCCAGGTTTCAACTTGAGCGTCCGTCCCTAAATTGGAATCCACAAGAAGTAATCTTGGGCGTTCGGTACTGAGTATTAGTGATTGCAATCGTTCGTTCTTAAAAATAGAAGTTTAGGTTTGAATCCTGAGCGTTCGGTTTTGGGTATAAGTGAACGTTCGGTTTTTAAGTATAAGTGAGCGTCCGGTTTTGAGTATAAGTGAGCGTTCGGTTTTGGGTATAAGTGAGCGTTCGGTTTTGGGTATAAGTGAACGTTCGGTTTTTAAGTATAAGTGAGCGTCCGGTTTTGAGTATAAGTGAGCGTTCGGTTTTGGGTATAAGTGAGCGTTCGCTTTTGGGTATAAGTGAGCGTTCGGTTTTTAAGTATAATTGAGCGTTCGGTTTTTGAGTCTAAATGAGCGTTCGGTTTTTAAGTTGCTTATTCTCAAGTGTTGAACCTTGAGCGGGTATTAGTGACTATTGAGCGTTCGGTTAAGTTTTGATTTAAGCACCGTTCGGTTAGCTGCTGATTTATGTCGTTCGGTCAGGCTTCTTTTAATGCCGTTCGGCAAAGGGACTTAGGGCTTCGACTGAGTATCAAAACGTCCGTCCTTATCATGTCCGGATTAATGGTGTTTGATTTGAGTGTTCAGTATTGAGATATTAGTGGGTATAAGCGTTCGTTCCTAACATGGAACTCTTGGGTAGCAATCTTGAGCGTTCGGCTTTAAGTGTTTGGTTTGGATCTTTGACGTTCGACCTTGGTTTAATTGTGTTTGTGAGCGTTCGTTCTCGATGATGTTAATCCTCAGGAAGTACTCGTCTGAGGTAACGTACGACTAGACTTGATCTCGAGCGTTCGTCCTTGGAGCTCGGTTAATAAGGTTTGGTGTTCATCGGCAGCGTTCGGCCTTTGATGATGATTGATTCCAGAACGTTCGTTCAGACAGCATCAGAGTTGGAAATAGCGTTCGGCAATAATGCATGAATCCACGGGAGTATTTTGAAACAATTATTGAGAATTGTTGGTTATTTCCTTGATCCAATATTGGTTTATTTATACATATTATTGAGAATATGTACGAATTCGTGATTGAGAACGTTTATTCTGTTGGAGGTGGTACATACACTATGTTATTTACTTGTAACTTCGTCTGTCTTTTGAGCATTTTTGCTAGTCTCACGCGTGAGACTGAGATTCGAGTGTCACCTTCTTCTGCGCGAGGAGGTGAATGTCTCGCCCAATGAAATGACTTCGGCTCGTGTTGAGTATAGTGCATCGTTACGCGTAGTATCGATGTTTTTACTCGTTAGTCCTTGAGGAGTCGGGGAGATAGGTCTGAAGTCGCGATGGAAGACGGCTCGGGTCGCCTGTTATTGAGAGCAGGTTATGACGACGAATTACAAGTAAACGACATCAGAAAATACTGGTATTTTATTTTTATCCAAGGATTACATATGTTATAATATTTTAAAGAGTGTTTGTCACAGTTCAAAATAACACTAGGTAGAATGGAACCAGTTTTATAATTGTTCCCTTGTTGTAATCACGTAAAATATGAGAAAGCAAATAACATTTGATAGCTGTCAATACTAAATTTCGTCATATTATCTAGTAAAATCCTAGTAAAATCTAAGTAAAGAGGGGTAGCTGTAAATACTAAATTTTCGTCCGAATTGATTTTTTTGGCTTTTACTGTAACATCCCAAAAATTTACCCTTTAAAATTCAAAATTTAAAATATTGTAATAATACATTTAGGATAACACCCCGTCCAAAGAGCACCCATGGGAACTGTACCAACTTCAGAAGGCCTGAGAGGTGGATCTGGGTTGGGCATCTGGTGAGAGGAGGTGAAGAATTGTTGAGGTTGCAAGGAGATCTTGATCTGCGCGTCTGGGAGGAGTTAGATCCCAAAATTTACATGGAAGTCTTCAAGAGGTAAGGGGAGTTTGATTTATTTCATTAATTGTTGAAATAATCTGTATTTGATGCAAATCTGGGAAGAAGGGGATGAAAATGGAGGTTTTCTGGGTTTTCTGGACTTTGGTGCGTTTCTGCAGAATTTCTGCAGAAAGCGCGTACGTCCAATTTTGGTGAATCAAAATTGGACGTCCGTTCAAACAGTGCTCGACCAAATAGTGGTCGTCCAATTTCTGAACGTTCGGTTATTGTTCTGAGCGTCCGCCCGAATCAGCCAACTTAGAACGTTCGTCCTTGGTTTGTAATAGTGATATTAGCGTTCGGTCAGGGCTTATTTTAAATACCGTTCGGTTGAAACCTAAATTAATAGTGTCCGGTTAAGTGTGAATTTAACACTGTTCGATTGAATCGCTCGGCCAGGATTCTAGACGTTCGTCCAAATGATTGTGAGCGTTCGTTAGCAATTGGCAATCCAGGTTTCAACTTGAGCGTCCGTCCCTAAATTGGAATCCACAAGAAGTAATCTTGGGCGTTCGGTACTGAGTATTAGTGATTGCAATCGTTCGTTCTTAAAAATAGAAGTTTAGGTTTGAATCCTGAGCGTTCGGTTTGGTATAAGTGAACGTTCGGTTTTTAAGTTTGAGCGTCCGGTTTTGAGTATAAGTGAGCGTTCGGTTTTGGGTATAAGTGAGCGTTCGGTTTTGGGTATAAGTGAACGTTCGGTTTTTAAGTATAAGTGAGCGTCCGGTTTTGAGTATAAGTGAGCGTTCGGTTTTGGGTAGAAGTGAGCGTTCGCTTTTGGGTATAAGTGAGCGTTCGGTTTTTAAGTATAATTGAGCGTTCGGTTTTTGAGTCTAAATGAGCGTTCCGTTTGTGGGTATAAGTGAGCGTTCGGTTTTTAAGTTGCTTATTCTCAAGTGTTGAACCTTGAGCGGGTATTAGTGACTATTGAGCGTTCGGTTAAGTTTTGATTTAAGCACCGTTCGGTTAGCTGCTGATTTATGTCGTTCGGTCAGGCTTCTTTTAATGCCGTTCGGCAAAGGGACTTAGGGCTTCGACTGAGTATCAAAACGTCCGTCCTTATCATGTCCGGATTAATGGTGTTTGATTTGAGTGTTCAGTATTGAGATATTAGTGGGTATAAGCGTTCGTTCCTAACATGGAACTCTTGGGTAGCAATCTTGAGCGTTCGGCTTTAAGTGTTTGGTTTGGATCTTTGACGTTCGACCTTGGTTTAATTGTGTTTGTGAGCGTTCGTTCTCGATGATGTTAATCCTCAGGAAGTACTCGTCTGAGGTAACGTACGACTAGACTTGATCTCGAGCGTTCGTCCTTGGAGCTCGGTTAATAAGGTTTGGTGTTCATCGGCAGCGTTCGGCCTTTGATGATGATTGATTCCAGAACGTTCGTTCAGACAGCATCAGAGTTGGAAATAGCGTTCGGCAATAATGCATGAATCCACGGGAGTATTTTGAAACAATTATTGAGAATTGTTGGTTATTTCCTTGATCCAATATTGGTTTATTTATACATATTATTGAGAATATGTACGAATTCGTGATTGAGAACGTTTATTCTGTTGGAGGTGGTACATACACTATGTTATTTACTTGTAACTTCGTCTGTCTTTTGAGCATTTTTGCTAGTCTCACGCGTGAGACTGAGATTCGAGTGTCACCTTCTTCTGCGCGAGGAGGTGAATGTCTCGCCCAATGAAATGACTTCGGCTCGTGTTGAGTATAGTGCATCGTTACGCGTAGTATCGATGTTTTTACTCGTTAGTCCTTGAGGAGTCGGGGAGATAGGTCTGAAGTCGCGATGGAAGACGGCTCGGGTCGCCTGTTATTGAGAGCAGGTTATGACGACGAATTACAAGTAAACGACATCAGAAAATACTGGTATTTTATTTTTATCCAAGGATTACATATGTTATAATATTTTAGGATTCTAGACGTTCGTCCAAATGATTGTGAGCGTTCGTTAGCAATTGGCAATCCAGGTTTCAACTTGAGCGTCCGTCCCTAAATTGGAATCCACAAGAAGTAATCTTGGGCGTTCGGTACTGAGTATTAGTGAATGCAATCGTTCGTTCTTAAAAATAGAATTTTAGGTTTGAATCCTGAGCGTTCGGTTTTGGGTATAAGTGAACGTTCGGTTTTTAAGTATAAGTGAGCGTCCGGTTTTGAGTATAAGTGAGCGTTCGGTTTTGGGTATAAGTGAGCGTTCGGTTTTGGGTATAAGTGAACGTTCGGTTTTTAAGTATAAGTGGGCGTCCGGTTTTGAGTATAAGTGAGCGTTCGGTTTTGGGTAGAAGTGAGCGTTCGCTTTTGGGTATAAGTGAGCGTTCGGTTTTTAAGTATAATTGAGCGTTCGGTTTTTGAGTCTAAATGAGCGTTCCGTTTGTGGGTATAAGTGAGCGTTCGGTTTTTAAGTTGCTTATTCTCAAGTGTTGAACCTTGAGCGGGTATTAGTGACTATTGAGCGTTCGGTTAAGTTTTGATTTAAGCACCGTTCGGTTAGCTGCTGATTTATGTCGTTCGGTCAGGCTTCTTTTAATGCCGTTCGGCAAAGGGACTTAGGGCTTCGACTGAGTATCAAAACGTCCGTCCTTATCATGTCCGGATTAATGGTGTTTGATTTGAGTGTTCAGTATTGAGATATTAGTGGGTATAAGCGTTCGTTCCTAACATGGAACTCTTGGGTAGCAATCTTGAGCGTTCGGCTTTAAGTGTTTGGTTTGGATCTTTGACGTTCGACCTTGGTTTAATTGTGTTTGTGAGCGTTCGTTCTCGATGATGTTAATCCTCAGGAAGTACTCGTCTGAGGTAACGTACGACTAGACTTGATCTCGAGCGTTCGTCCTTGGAGCTCGGTTAATAAGGTTTGGTGTTCATCGGCAGCGTTCGGCCTTTGATGATGATTGATTCCAGAACGTTCGTTCAGACAGCATCAGAGTTGGAAATAGCGTTCGGCAATAATGCATGAATCCACGGGAGTATTTTGAAACAATTATTGAGAATTGTTGGTTATTTCCTTGATCCAATATTGGTTTATTTATACATATTATTGAGAATATGTACGAATTCGTGATTGAGAACGTTTATTCTGTTGGAGGTGGTACATACACTATGTTATTTACTTGTAACTTCGTCTGTCTTTTGAGCATTTTTGCTAGTCTCACGCGTGAGACTGAGATTCGAGTGTCACCTTCTTCTGCGCGAGGAGGTGAATGTCTCGCCCAATGAAATGACTTCGGCTCGTGTTGAGTATAGTGCATCGTTACGCGTAGTATCGATGTTTTTACTCGTTAGTCCTTGAGGAGTCGGGGAGATAGGTCTGAAGTCGCGATGGAAGACGGCTCGGGTCGCCTGTTATTGAGAGCAGGTTATGACGACGAATTACAAGTAAACGACATCAGAAAATACTGGTATTTATTTTATCCAAGGATTACATATGTTATAATATTTTAGGATTCTAGACGTTCGTCCAAATGATTGTGAGCGTTCGTTAGCAATTGGCAATCCAGGTTTCAACTTGAGCGTCCGTCCCTAAATTGGAATCCACAAGAAGTAATCTTGGGCGTTCGGTACTGAGTATTAGTGAATGCAATCGTTCGTTCTTAAAAATAGAATTTTAGGTTTGAATCCTGAGCGTTCGGTTTTGGGTATAAGTGAACGTTCGGTTTTTAAGTATAAGTGAGCGTCCGGTTTTGAGTATAAGTGAGCGTTCGGTTTTGGGTATAAGTGAGCGTTCGGTTTTGGGTATAAGTGAACGTTCGGTTTTTAAGTATAAGTGAGCGTCCGGTTTTGAGTATAAGTGAGCGTTCGGTTTTGGGTAGAAGTGAGCGTTCGCTTTTGGGTATAAGTGAGCGTTCGGTTTTTAAGTATAATTGAGCGTTCGGTTTTTGAGTCTAAATGAGCGTTATAAGTGAGCGTTCGGTTTTTAAGTTGCTTATTCTCAAGTGTTGAACCTTGAGCGGGTATTAGTGACTATTGAGCGTTCGGTTAAGTTTTGATTTAAGCACCGTTCGGTTAGCTGCTGATTTATGTCGTTCGGTCAGGCTTCTTTTAATGCCGTTCGGCAAAGGGACTTAGGGCTTCGACTGAGTATCAAAACGTCCGTCCTTATCATGTCCGGATTAATGGTGTTTGATTTGAGTGTTCAGTATTGAGATATTAGTGGGTATAAGCGTTCGTTCCTAACATGGAACTCTTGGGTAGCAATCTTGAGCGTTCGGCTTTAAGTGTTTGGTTTGGATCTTTGACGTTCGACCTTGGTTTAATTGTGTTTGTGAGCGTTCGTTCTCGATGATGTTAATCCTCAGGAAGTACTCGTCTGAGGTAACGTACGACTAGACTTGATCTCGAGCGTTCGTCCTTGGAGCTCGGTTAATAAGGTTTGGTGTTCATCGGCAGCGTTCGGCCTTTGATGATGATTGATTCCAGAACGTTCGTTCAGACAGCATCAGAGTTGGAAATAGCGTTCGGCAATAATGCATGAATCCACGGGAGTATTTTGAAACAATTATTGAGAATTGTTGGTTATTTCCTTGATCCAATATTGGTTTATTTATACATATTATTGAGAATATGTACGAATTCGTGATTGAGAACGTTTATTCTGTTGGAGGTGGTACATACACTATGTTATTTACTTGTAACTTCGTCTGTCTTTTGAGCATTTTTGCTAGTCTCACGCGTGAGACTGAGATTCGAGTGTCACCTTCTTCTGCGCGAGGAGGTGAATGTCTCGCCCAATGAAATGACTTCGGCTCGTGTTGAGTATAGTGCATCGTTACGCGTAGTATCGATGTTTTTACTCGTTAGTCCTTGAGGAGTCGGGGAGATAGGTCTGAAGTCGCGATGGAAGACGGCTCGGGTCGCCTGTTATTGAGAGCAGGTTATGACGACGAATTACAAGTAAACGACATCAGAAAATACTGGTATTTTATTTTTATCCAAGGATTACATATGTTATAATATTTTAAAGAGTGTTTGTCACAGTTCAAAATAACACTAGGTAGAATGGAACCAGTTTTATAATTGTTCCCTTGTTGTAATCACGTAAAATATGAGAAAGCAAATAACATTTGATAGCTGTCAATACTAAATTTCGTCATATTATCTAGTAAAATCCTAGTAAAATCTAAGTAAAGAGGGGTAGCTGTAAATACTAAATTTTCGTCCGAATTGATTTTTTTGGCTTTTACTGTAACATCCCAAAAATTTACCCTTTAAAATTCAAAATTTAAAATATTGTAATAATACATTTAGGATAACACCCCGTCCAAAGAGCACCCATGGGAACTGTACCAACTTCAGAAGGCCTGAGAGGTGGATCTGGGTTGGGCATCTGGTGAGAGGAGGTGAAGAATTGTTGAGGTTGCAAGGAGATCTTGATCTGCGCGTCTGGGAGGAGTTAGATCCCAAAATTTACATGGAAGTCTTCAAGAGGTAAGGGGAGTTTGATTTATTTCATTAATTGTTGAAATAATCTGTATTTGATGCAAATCTGGGAAGAAGGGGATGAAAATGGAGGTTTTCTGGGTTTTCTGGACTTTGGTGCGTTTCTGCAGAATTTCTGCAGAAAGCGCGTACGTCCAATTTTGGTGAATCAAAATTGGACGTCCGTTCAAACAGTGCTCGACCAAATAGTGGTCGTCCAATTTCTGAACGTTCGGTTATTGTTCTGAGCGTCCGCCCGAATCAGCCAACTTAGAACGTTCGTCCTTGGTTTGTAATAGTGATATTAGCGTTCGGTCAGGGCTTATTTTAAATACCGTTCGGTTGAAACCTAAATTAATAGTGTCCGGTTAAGTGTGAATTTAACACTGTTCGATTGAATCGCTCGGCCAGGATTCTAGACGTTCGTCCAAATGATTGTGAGCGTTCGTTAGCAATTGGCAATCCAGGTTTCAACTTGAGCGTCCGTCCCTAAATTGGAATCCACAAGAAGTAATCTTGGGCGTTCGGTACTGAGTATTAGTGATTGCAATCGTTCGTTCTTTAAAAATAGAAGTTTAGGTTTGAATCCTGAGCGTTCGGTTTGGGTATAAGTGAACGTTCGGTCAAGATAGTTTGTTCTGAGCGTTCGGTTTTGGGTATAAGTGAACGTTCGGTTTTTAAG
>NW_028274449.1:2500-48647 GCF_029865625.1 Vigna umbellata | reverse complement strand
CTGACTGCTCGGACCCCGGCTGACCTGCTCGGACCCTCGGCTGACCTTCTCGGACCCTCGTTTGACCTGCTCGGACACTCGCCCTGACCTGCTCGGACCCTCGCCTGACCTGCTCGGACCCTCGCCTGCCCGGCCTGCGTGGGCCCTGTACGGCCACCAGCCCGGCCGGTCGCCGAACTTGTTCCCCGCCGCCCCCGCCGGTTCATACCGCGGCACCCCGCGGGCCCCGCCTGCGACGAGCCTGACCTGTTCGGACTCCTGACCTGTGCGGACCCTGACCTGCTCGGACCCCGACCTGCTCGGACCCTGACCTGCTCGGACCCCCGGCTGACCTGCTCGGACCCTGACCTGCTCGGACCCCCGGCTGACCTGCTCGGACCCTCGGCTGACCTTCTCGGACCCTCGTTTGACCTGCTCGGACACTCGCCTGACCTGCTCGGACCCTCGCCTGACCTGCTCGGACCCTCGCCTGCCCGGACTGCGTGGGCCCTGTACGGCCACCAGCCCGGCCGGTCGCCGAACTTGTTCCCCGCCGCCCCCGCCGGTTCATACCGCGGCACCCCGCGGGCCCCGCCTGCGACGAGCCTGACCTGTTCGGACTCCTGACCTGTGCGGACCCTGACCTGCTCGGACCCCGACCTGCTCGGACCCTGACCTGCTCGGACCCCCGGCTGACCTGCTCGGACCCTGACCTGCTCGGACCCCCGGCTGACCTGCTCGGACCCTCGGCTGACCTTCTCGGACCCTCGTTTGACCTGCTCGGACACTCGCCTGACCTGCTCGGACCCTCGCCTGACCTGCTCGGACCCTCGCCTGCCCGGCCTGCGTGGGCCCTGTACGGCCACCAGCCCGGCCGGTCGCCGAACTTGTTCCCCGCCGCCCCCGCCGGTTCATACCGCGGCACCCCGCGGGCCCCGCCTGCGACGAGCCTGACCTGTTCGGACTCCTGACCTGTGCGGACCCTGACCTGCTCGGACCCCGACCTGCTCGGACCCTGACCTGCTCGGACCCCCGGCTGACCTGCTCGGACCCTGACCTGCTCGGACCCCCGGCTGACCTGCTCGGACCCTCGGCTGACCTTCTCGGACCCTCGTTTGACCTGCTCGGACACTCGCCTGACCTGCTCGGACCCTCGCCTGACCTGCTCGGACCCTCGCCTGCCCGGCCTGCGTGGGCCCTGTACGGCCACCAGCCCGGCCGGTCGCCGAACTTGTTCCCCGCCGCCCCCGCCGGTTCATACCGCGGCACCCCGCGGGCCCCGCCTGCGACGAGCCTGACCTGTTCGGACTCCTGACCTGTGCGGACCCTGACCTGCTCGGACCCCGACCTGCTCGGACCCTGACCTGCTCGGACCCCCGGCTGACCTGCTCGGACCCTGACCTGCTCGGACCCCCGGCTGACCTGCTCGGACCCTCGGCTGACCTTCTCGGACCCTCGTTTGACCTGCTCGGACACTCGCCTGACCTGCTCGGACCCTCGCCTGACCTGCTCGGACCCTCGCCTGCCCGGCCTGCGTGGGCCCTGTACGGCCACCAGCCCGGCCGGTCGCCGAACTTGTTCCCCGCCGCCCCCGCCGGTTCATACCGCGGCACCCCGCGGGCCCCGCCTGCGACGAGCCTGACCTGTTCGGACTCCTGACCTGTGCGGACCCTGACCTGCTCGGACCCCGACCTGCTCGGACCCTGACCTGCTCGGACCCCCGGCTGACCTGCTCGGACCCTGACCTGCTCGGACCCCCGGCTGACCTGCTCGGACCCTCGGCTGACCTTCTCGGACCCTCGTTTGACCTGCTCGGACACTCGCCTGACCTGCTCGGACCCTCGCCTGACCTGCTCGGACCCTCGCCTGCCCGGCCTGCGTGGGCCCTGTACGGCCACCAGCCCGGCCGGTCGCCGAACTTGTTCCCCGCCGCCCCCGCCGGTTCATACCGCGGCACCCCGCGGGCCCCGCCTGCGACGAGCCTGACCTGTTCGGACTCCTGACCTGTGCGGACCCTGACCTGCTCGGACCCCGACCTGCTCGGACCCTGACCTGCTCGGACCCCCGGCTGACCTGCTCGGACCCTGACCTGCTCGGACCCCCGGCTGACCTGCTCGGACCCTCGGCTGACCTTCTCGGACCCTCGTTTGACCTGCTCGGACACTCGCCTGACCTGCTCGGACCCTCGCCTGACCTGCTCGGACCCTCGCCTGCCCGGCCTGCGTGGGCCCTGTACGGCCACCAGCCCGGCCGGTCGCCGAACTTGTTCCCCGCCGCCCCCGCCGGTTCATACCGCGGCACCCCGCGGGCCCCGCCTGCGACGAGCCTGACCTGTTCGGACTCCTGACCTGTGCGGACCCTGACCTGCTCGGACCCCGACCTGCTCGGACCCTGACCTGCTCGGACCCCCGGCTGACCTGCTCGGACCCTGACCTGCTCGGACCCCCGGCTGACCTGCTCGGACCCTCGGCTGACCTTCTCGGACCCTCGTTTGACCTGCTCGGACACTCGCCTGACCTGCTCGGACCCTCGCCTGACCTGCTCGGACCCTCGCCTGCCCGGCCTGCGTGGGCCCTGTACGGCCACCAGCCCGGCCGGTCGCCGAACTTGTTCCCCGCCGCCCCCGCCGGTTCATACCGCGGCACCCCGCGGGCCCCGCCTGCGACGAGCCTGACCTGTTCGGACTCCTGACCTGTGCGGACCCTGACCTGCTCGGACCCCGACCTGCTCGGACCCTGACCTGCTCGGACCCCCGGCTGACCTGCTCGGACCCTGACCTGCTCGGACCCCCGGCTGACCTGCTCGGACCCTCGGCTGACCTTCTCGGACCCTCGTTTGACCTGCTCGGACACTCGCCTGACCTGCTCGGACCCTCGCCTGACCTGCTCGGACCCTCGCCTGCCCGGCCTGCGTGGGCCCTGTACGGCCACCAGCCCGGCCGGTCGCCGAACTTGTTCCCCGCCGCCCCCGCCGGTTCATACCGCGGCACCCCGCGGGCCCCGCCTGCGACGAGCCTGACCTGTTCGGACTCCTGACCTGTGCGGACCCTGACCTGCTCGGACCCCGACCTGCTCGGACCCTGACCTGCTCGGACCCCCGGCTGACCTGCTCGGACCCTGACCTGCTCGGACCCCCGGCTGACCTGCTCGGACCCTCGGCTGACCTTCTCGGACCCTCGTTTGACCTGCTCGGACACTCGCCTGACCTGCTCGGACCCTCGCCTGACCTGCTCGGACCCTCGCCTGCCCGGCCTGCGTGGGCCCTGTACGGCCACCAGCCCGGCCGGTCGCCGAACTTGTTCCCCGCCGCCCCCGCCGGTTCATACCGCGGCACCCCGCGGGCCCCGCCTGCGACGAGCCTGACCTGTTCGGACTCCTGACGTGTGCGGACCCTGACCTGCTCGGACCCCGACCTTCTCGATTTCAGTGTTTTTCTGCAGGTTTTAAGGTGAATTTGGTGAAAGAAGTGAAGAAGGAGAGAGATGAAATCAGAAAAGACATCAAAAAGTGCAAAAGGAGAAGCCGAAGTCACCGCTCAGCGGCAGTTTACCGCTAAGAGGCACTCAGGCACTCACGGGAGATCCGCTGAGGGGCAAAATGGCCGCTGAGGGGAGAAAACAAGACACGCACTTACCGCTGAGCGGTATTTTACCGCTGAGCGGCACTTTAATGGGCTTGGACCTAAGTTTTTGTAATTTACGAATGGTATTTAAGCTTTAGGGTTTCCTAGGGTTAGGTATCTTTGGCTGGAACGAAGCAAACACTCTCTCTTCCACCCCTTTGAAGGAGGATCTTGGATGCTGAGGCTTCCTCTTCACCTTTTTAGGGTTTATTCTTTCATTCTTTCATTGTACTTCATCTAGGTTCACCATGAATATGGTGAACTAAACTCTGTATGTTTGTTGGGGAATCAATGTAATCTTGTGAAGCTCTCATATATGGAATCTGTTTTTACATCTTTTAATTAAGACTTATGCTTTCTTTCATCATTAGTTAGGGTTTTTCCTCTTTGCTTAATGCTTGCATTGTTTAACTCATTCGATGCATGATTATTGGTTTTGTCGATACGGGCACGTACGGGGAAGTCTAGATCCGGGGAATTTCTCCCAATATGATATTGGTTGTCGTTAAGCTCCTGCACTTATGAACTGATCATTAGGAATGCTAGGAATTGTATGAACTCGTGATTAGGGAGAAGCCTTCTAGAAAGGTACTTTAGAGAGTGGCATTAACAATGATGATTTGAATGTTGAATTCCTAAAATATATGAGAGTGGATAAGATGAAATTGACCCCCAACAATATATTCATACATAAATTTCATTGAAAGTGTTTATCTTTTGCTTTTTGCCATTGATCAAAACTTCATGCATACATGTTTATTTTCTGTCTTGCATATTAAACTCCAAATATTTCGTCTTTAAGCCTTAGCTAATCAAGAAACCACATAACTAAACTAGGCCGTGAGTCCTTTGGGAAGAACGATACTTGGTCTTACCAAGTTTATTACTTGAACGATTCGGTCATACTTGCCGATTGAAAAACAAGTTTGTGACATCATATTTTGGTGTTCATAAATTTGTCCATCAAGTTTTTGGCGCCGTTGCCGGGGACTCTGGTTTAACTGGTTAATTTGTGTGATTATTGATTATCTTTGACTTATTTTTTTATTTTTAATTTAAATTTCGAATTTTTATTTATTTATTTTATTTTATTTTATTTTTCTGTTTTTATTTTTCAGTTTGTATTTTATTTGATTTTATTTTATTTTATTTTTTTGTTTTTTGTTTTTCTGTTTTCTGTTTTTATTTTCTGAATCTTATATCTTCTCTTATATCTTTTTGTGCTAACCAAATCTTTTCTAGGGTTTTGTGTTCTTGTGTATGCAGGAGGCAATTCGAACTAGGAGCAAGAAAACAACAGAACCTCTGCTTGAAGGGTTAGAAGACAGTAGACGGAGGAGAAGAATCAGAACATCTAGAGAACTTTTCCCTCCTCCGGAAACTCTGTTGCAACCATCACCACAAGGTTCTGACAATAGCACAGAAAATATGGAGAACAATAATATCAGAAGAACTCTTGCTGATTACACCAATATAGCTGGACCTCAGCACTTTAACAGCATAGCTAGACCTAGAGTCAATGCAGCTAACATGGAGGTCAAACCAGCACTGATCCAACTAGTAAAGAGCAATCAATTTAATGGGTTATCTCATGAAAGCCCATATGAGCACCTTACTACATTTAATGAAATTTGCAACACAGTCAAAATCAATGGGGTGCCAGACGAAGCGATCAAACTTAGTTTGTTTCCTTTCTCATTGGGAGGCAATGCTAAGCTTTGGTTGAATTCTTTTCCAGAAGGAAGTTTCACAGAGTGGGAAGCAGTGGTAACAAAGTTTTTGAACAAGTACTTTCCACAATCAAAGGTGACAAAAGGCAAGCAAGAGATATCTTCATTTAAGCAGGGCATGGAAGAATCACTGGGGCATGCATGGGATAGATACAAAAGTCTGCTAAGAAAAACACCCACGCATGGCTTCAAAGAAGAAGAAGTAGTCCTAACTTTCCTTGGAGGTCTTGGTTCACAAACTAAGATGATGCTTCATGCCTCAGCAGGAGGAAACATTAAATGGAAAACTCCAGAGGAAGCAACTGAAATTATTGAAAATATGGCTACTAGTGACAACGAACTCAACATTGAAAAAGGAGATCTTAGTCAGAAGGAGTTGTTACAATCAAATGAGGCTTTGCTTATTCAAAATAGAATTATCTCTCAACAGCTTGAAGAAGTAACTATGAAACTTTCTCAAATACCACAGGAAATACAACAGGTCTCAATGGTTCAAGTGCAACAACAAAAATGGCAGATGCAATTTACTCCAGTTGAGAAAACAACAAAGCTTGAAGAGACTTTCCAAAGATTCTTGAAGACGAATGCGTCTTATTGTCATAATGTGGATGCTGCATTTAAAAATATGGAGGTTTATGTTGAGAGAATAGTTGACGAGATGAAACATGATAATCTCGGAAAGGAGTGTAAAACTGTTGTGACTAGAAGTGGTAGAGTGTTAGAAGAGAGACAAAAAGAAAGAGAGGAGAAAGAAAATGAGAGTGAGAGTGAAAAAGAAACATGTGAGTGGAAAGAAAGAGTTGAGAGAGAGAAAAAGAAAAAAGAAGAAGAGGAGAGGAGAGAAAAAAAAGAGAGAGAAGAGAGAGAGGAGAGACAGAAAGAAAAAGAGTATGAAAAGCCACTTCCTTATCCAAAGAGTTATTCAAGGAAGGAGAAAGAAAAGCAGTTGGAAAGATTCATGGAATTGTTTAAGAAGTTGGAGATCACTATACCATTCTCTGAAGCATTGCAACAGATGCCAGCATATGCAAAATTTTTGAAGGAACTCCTCACAAAGAAACACAAGTACATTGAGAAGGAAACTATCAATATACAGGGTAACTGCAGTGCAATCATACAGAAACTACCTCCTAAACTTAAAGATCCAGGAAGCTTCACTATTCCATGCACCATAGGAGATGTGAAAGTTGGAAGAGCATTGATTGATTTGGGAGCTAGCATTAATCTAATGTCGCTATCCATGTGCAGAACAATTCAGGGGCTGGAAATTAAACCAACCAGAATGGCTCTTCAATTGGCAGACAGGTCTCTTAAATATCCATATGGAGTGGTTGAAGATGTTCTAGTAAAGGTTGACAAATTTGTATTCCCAGTGGATTTTATTGTGATGGAGATGGAAGGAACTAGTGATGTTCCTCTTATTCTTGGGAGACCTTTTATGAAGACTGCTAGAGTTTTGATTGATGTAGAGAATGGTAAGCTTAAATTGAGAGTTGATGATGAAGAAGTCACTTTTCACGTATCCAAGGCCATGTGTCAATATCGAATTTCGTCCGGATTGATTTTTGGCTTTACTTTAATCTGTTCTCCTATGTTTTATTATTTATTTTTATTTCTTTTACTTTCTTTATCAATTTTATTTTTATTTTTATTTTTATTTTCGTTTTTATCCATTTTTATTATTTATTTATTTTTTTGTTGTTATCTATTATTTTTTTGTTTTTATTTTATCTTTATTTATATAAGTTATCTTATTCTATTTTATTCTCCCCTTCATTTATTATTTCTTTTCATTTTTTGTTTTTTATTTTGTTTTACCTCTTTATACTTTATTTTATTTTAATATAATTAATATAACTAAAAAGAAAAAAGAAAAAGATGTGTGCGTGTGTTGGAGGGAGGGGGGACAGAAATCCTTTATGCAGAGAGCCAAGGTGTGGCAGAAACGTTTTGGAGGAGAGCAGAGTGGCAGATGCGATTTGGGTGCGTACGAAATCAGTACAATACCATTTGGCACAGAGAATTGCAGAACAAAAAAAAACAGGCACAGATAGAGCAGAAAAGAGGGGACTATTATTCTGGTTTTGGAGAGGAAGGAAAGGAGGATTGGACACTGCTTCTTCGGACCTTCATCTTCGATCATCATCCAGAGCATCCATTTTTTTTTCACCCGCAAAGAAAGAAAGAGGTCGGCTAGGAAGAAGGGGAGAGATCACCGGAGACGAAGCTGACAAAGGCAAGCAGAGCTCCAAGAGGTAAGTACACCTTGCTCACTCGTGTAGACATAGTCATGTAAGCTTGCTTGCTGCATTATTTCATTTTATGCTTGAGGTCGCTTTGTTTGGGTATGTATTGTGGTAGGAGTCTTTCCCTTTCTCCATTCTACATTCTTACCGAAAACCTTCATCACCTTTTCCTAAGCACCCCTACACATTGGAGCTCTGAAAAATCCCTTTGGTGTCAATCCGTTTCGTAACCACCGAGCATCACGAGCTCTCCCATTTTCCATAGCCTTCAGCGCCTCTGTTCACTCCAATCGACAATAAAATTGAATCATTAAGTGAGAAACTCACAGAGAACACCGCAAAATGAAACCAACAGGTGCCCGTGCTCTATTCAACCTTCACTTGCTTCAAATGAAACTAACAGCCAAACCAGATATTGGGACTAAGCCATCAAGCCTTCTTTCATCTCTAATCACCACCGAGGGAGTTGAATCTTTGAACGGGAAACACACGCACACAACAGAAACCATAAAGCACACCACAACAGCAGATCAAAACTTCTAAAATCCCAAACATTTTTCGGCATAACCTCCGGTAGTGGTAGGTCCGACCGTGGTGGCGGTGGCTTTGTCAAGGACAGCGACGACATGGCACAGGGACGCTAGAGTCCCTCCGGCGTGCGCGACGAGGAGAAGAGAGGGAGAGAGACCGGAAGCAACTCGCGGCGGCCGGTGTTGACTGGAGGCAGTCACGGTGGCCAGTTCAGAGTGTAGTGGCGGCGGACCTTCGGGGGGAAAAGAGACCTTGAGTCTCTGGAGGAGCTGAGTATGAGTGAATGAGAATGGGAAGGCAGAACCCCTAGGGGATTCTAGGTTAGAAACCACCCGGATGGGCCAAGCCCAAAAATAACGCGCGACCGAGAACCTTGAGCCTTCTTCGAACGTTCGCCCAACGAACGCTCGTTCTTTCTCATCATTCTCAACGAACGTTCGTTAATCCACCCAACGAACGCTCGTTCTTTCTCCCCACTTTCAACGAGCGTCCGTTAATTCCCACCAACGCTCGTCCCTCCCCATCCTCAACGAACGTTCGTTAATCCACCCAACGAACGCTCGTTCTTTCTCATCATTTTCAACGAACGTTCGTTAATCCACCCAACGAACGCTCGTTCTTTCTCCCCACTTTCAACGAGCGTCCGTTAATTCCCCCCAACGCTCGTTCCTCCTCATTCTCCACGAACGTTCGTTAATCCACCCAACGAACGCTCGTTCTTTCTCCCCACTTTCAACGAGCGTCTGTTAATTCCCCCCAACGCTCGTTCCTCCTCATTCTCAACGAACGTTCGTTAATCCACCAAACGAACGCTCGATCTTTCTCCTCATTCTCAACGAGCGTCCGTTAATCCCGCCAACGCTCGTTCGTCCTCCTCATTCTCAACGAACGTTCGTTAATCCACCCAACGAACGCTCGTTCTTTCTCCCCACTTTCAACGAGCGTCCGTTAATTTCCCCCAACGCTCATTCCTCCTCATTCTCAACGAACGTTCATTAATCCACCAAACGAACGCTCGATCTTTCTCCTCATTCTCAACGAGCGTCCGTTAATCCCCCCCAACGCTCGTTCTTTCTCATCATTCTCAACGAACGTTCGTTAATCCCCGCAACGAACGCTCGTTATTTCACTTCATTCCCAACGTCCGTTCATAATTCCCCCAACGCTCGTTATTTCTCCTCATTCTCAACGTCCGTTTATGATTGCCCAACGCTCGTTATTCCTCCTCATTTTCATCGAACGTTCGTTAATCCCCGCAACGAACGCTCGTTGTTTCTCCTCATTGTCAACGTCCGTTTAGGATCCCCCCAACGCTCGTTATTTTTATTTGTTTGTTTTTCTTATTTTATTTTATTCTATTTCATTTATTTTTGTCTATCTTATTTCATTTCTTTTATTTTTATGTTTATTTTTATTTTGTTCTATCTACTTATTCTAGATATTTACTTATCCTAAAATATATATTTAATAATGCAATATTTACAATTTAAATAAAGGAATTTATGAAAATACGTTTTAAAGGTTTAGGCACATGTGTGATCGCACGCATCGTCCTTGTGCTGAAAATCTTTTCTCTTTCTTAATTAAAATTACAAAAAATACGTTTTAAAGGTTTTGGCACATGTGTGATCGCACGCATCGTCCTTGTGTTGAAAACCTTTTCCCTTTCTTAATTAAAATTACAAAAAATACGTTTTAAAGGTTTAGGCACATGTGTGATCGCACGCATCGTCCTTGTGCTAAAAACCTTTTCCCTTTCTTAATTAAAATTACAAAAAATATGTTTTAAAGGTTTAGGCACATGTGTGATCGCACGCATCGTCCTTGTGCTAAAAACCTTTTCCCTTTCTTAATTAAAATTACAAAAAATATGTTTTAAAGGTTTTGGCACATGTGTGATCGCACGCATCGTCCTTGTGCTGAAAACCTTTTCCCTTTCTTAATTAAAATTACAAAAATATGTTTTAAAGGTTTAGGCACATGTGTGATCACGCGCATCGTCCTTGTGCTAAAAACCTTTTCTTTTCCTTAAGTAAAATACAAAAAAAAGTATAAAATCTTCAAAAAAACCCAAAAACATCAGCAATTTTAAACAACAAATAATCTTCCTAACCAGAACTACGTGATCCTTGATTCTCCATCAAAAGTGGAGATACGTAGGAGCAAGGCCAGTCCTTGTCAGGTTCACTTTCCCAATGTCAATACCCAATTTCGTCCGGATTATTTTTATAGTTTTATTGCATTTTGGTTGTCACATATTTAACCTTTTTATTATTCATTTACCTATTTCTTTTTTAGTTCTATTTATTTTATCTTATTGTTTTTTATTACCCTTTTTCTTTATTGCTTATTTTGTTTTTATTCTATCTCTTTTATTTATTTTACTTTTTTTTTCCTTTTATTTATTTATTTATTTATTATTTATTTTTATTTTTATTTTCTTTTAATTCTTCGTTTTAATTTTAATTCTTATTTTTCTTAAATTTTTTATCTTTTCATAATTATCATTAGAGAGTAAAAAAAAATGAAATGAATCAAAAAATGAGAAAAGGACAAATTGGTAAAAAGGAGGGGACACGAGGGAGGAAAACGGTTTCCTGCTGTGAGGAGACAAACTGGTTTTGGGGCAGGCAAGGACAAGGCACGTTTTGGGATGGCAGAGACGTTTTGGGATGTACGGGATCGGTACAAGGGGATTTTGATACGGGGCACAGAGAAATGATCAAAAACACACGGAGAGAGAGAGCAGGGGGAGGGGATTTTATTCTGGTTTTGGGAGAGAGCAGGAGGGGATTATTATTCTGGTTTTGGGAGAGAGCAGGAGGGGATTTTATTCTGGTTTTGGGAGAGAAAAGAGGGGGGATTTGGACACTGTCTTTGAGACCTTCATCTTCGATCATCATTGGTGAGGGCTTCTAGAGGGCACTCACCACTTTTGGCACCTGCAAAAAGACGCGGAAGCCAGCTTGGAAGAAGAGGAGGAGTCACCGGATTCACATAACTAACAGCGGCCAGTGGAGCTCCTAGAGGTAAGCACACCTTATTTCCCCGTTCACTTGCGTAGTCATACTGCATTATATTGTGATGTTGCTCTGTTTAAGTGTTTTTGGATGTATGAATATTCCCGTCCGTCGTCATCCTTCCACGCACAATCACCCTCCCATACTCACCATGTGACCTCCCATGTACGACTTTGCCACTAATATCTTCAGTTTCATCCTCCTGATTGCCTTGTTCCTGATCCTCCTTGTACTAAAAAAAAATAAGCAAACAAAAGAGACCAAATCAATATCCAGCCAAACCCCTCGGCCTTCCCCAGTGATTTCAACACCATCCCCAATTTCTTTCACCTGCAAAACGCTAATCCACCACTGGACCTTTGCATTGTCATCCCCTTTCATATCCTCTCAAGCATTCTAACCAAACCACAACCAAAAGCAATTATCAGCAAAGCCGCTCATTGCCAAATCACCAGCAAAGCAAAGGATTTGAATAGGCATATACAGAAAACAAAAAAAAAAAAAAAACCAAAAGCATAAGCACATTACAATATCAGATTAAAATCTCAAACCCCCCCCAGCACGGTCTCGGTAAGCTTCCATGGTTGCCTTCACTGATAACTCATCTTCATCTCCAAACACCCGCATAAAGTCGAGCCTTTAAACCGTTTTCTTCTCACCAGCTCCATGCCTTCATCTTCTTCCTCACCATAAAGCACACCACAACAGCAGATCAAAACTTCTAAAATCCCAAACATTTTTCGGCATAACCTCCGGTAGTGGTAGGTCCGACCGTGGTGACGGTGGAAAGAGAGGGAGAGATCGGGGTGGTCACCGGCAACGACCTTGACGGCGACGCCCTGGCTCGTGGCTTGCGGCGGCCAACTTCGGTGGAGGCAGCGGCGTTGACGTTGCAGTGCGTGGAGGAGCAACTCCTTTTGGTCAGAGAGAAGGAGACATTGGTCTCATATGAGAGAAACGGCGTGAGTGAGTGAATGAGAATGGGAAGCCAGAACCCTAAGGGAATTCTAGGTTAGAAACTACCCCGGTGGGCCGGGCCCATAAATAAACGCACGTTTTTAGGCCTTTTTTCAAACGTTCGTCATCTACCCCCTCTCCAAACGTCCGTCCGGCCACTTCTTGGACGGACCGTTTGGGTGACCATCTCCCCAACGAACGCTCGTCAACAACGAGCGCTCGTCTTTCAGCCTCGTTTCCCAGCGTCCGTTCGCCAATTCCCCAACGAACGCTCGTTCCCCAACGAGCGTTCGTCATTCAGCCCGTTTCCCAGCGTCCGTTCGCCAATTCCCCAACGAACGCTCGTCCCCAACGAGCGCTCGTCATTCAGCCCGTTTCCCAGCGTCCGTTCGCCATTCCCGAACGAACGCTCGTCCCCAACGAACGCTCGTTCCCAACGAGCGCTCGTCATTCAGCCCATTTCCCAGCATCCGTTCGTCATCGCCCAACGAACGCTCGTCCCAACGAGAGCTCGTCATTCAGCCCCTTTCCCAACGTCCGTTCGTCAATTCCCCAACGAACACTCGTCCCCAACGAACGCTCGTCCCCAACGAGCGCTCGTCATTCAGCCCCTTTCCTAGCATCCGTTCGTCATCGCCCAATGAACGCTCGTCCCCAACGAACGCTCGTCATTAAGCCTCCTTTCCTAGCGTCCGTTCGACATTTCCACCAACGAGCGCTCGTCATCCACTCTCCTGTTCTAAACGTCCGCTCGTTATCTCCACCAACGAACGCTCGTCATCCAGGCTCCTTTTCTCAACGTACGTTCGTCAACTTCCACCAACGAGCGCTCGTCATCCACTCTCCTGTTCTAAACGTCCGCTCGTTATCTCCACCAACGAACGCTCGTCATCCAGGCTCCTTTTCTCAACGTACGTTCGTCAACTTTCCCCAACGAGCGCTCGTGATTCTGAATCCTTTCCCAACGTACGTTCTACCTCTACCACGGACTGCACGGTCGCCTGCGACGGAACGTTCGGCACCCCTTTTCTCGGACCCCTTATTATTTGCTTTGTTTTTATTTACTTATTTGTTTTTTTATTTTATCCTATTTTATTTATTTATTTTATTTTATTTCTTATTTAGTTTTATTGTCTTATTTTATTTTATTTTGTTCTAGATATCTACTTATCCTAAAATATATATATTTAATAATGCAATATTTATAATTTAAATAAAAGAATTTACAAAAATATGTTATAAAAGGTTAAGCACATGTGTGATCGCACGCATCGTCCTTGTGCTAAAACCTTTTCTTCTTCTTTTCTAAAATTATAACAAAAATATTTTAAAAGGTTTAGGCACACGTGTGATCGCACGCATCGTCCTTGTGCTAAAACCTTTTCTTCTTCTTTTCTAAAATTACAAAAAATATATTTAAAAGGTTTTAGGCACATGTGTGATCGCACGCATCGTCCTTGTGCTAAAACCTTTTCTTCTTCTTTTCTAAAATTACAAAAATATATTTTAAAGGTTTAGGCACATGTGTGATCGCACGCATCGTCCTTGTGCTAAAACCTTTTCTTCTTCTTTTCTAAAATTACAAAAAATATATTTTAAAGGTTTAAGCACATGTGTGATCGCACGCATCGTCCTTGTGCTAAAAACCTTTTCCCTTTCTTAAGTAAAATTACAAAAATATGTTTTAAAAGGTTAAGCACATGTGTGATTGCACGCATCGTGCTTGTGCTAAAAACCTTTTCTCTTTCCAAAAAAAAACAAAATACAAAAAAAAGTATAAAATATTCAAAAAACCCAAAAACATCAACAATTTTAAACAACAAACAATTTTCCTACCCAAAACTACGTGACCCTTGATTCTCCATCGAAAGTGGAGATACGTAGGAGCAAGGCTAGCCCTTGTCAGGTTCACTTTCCCAAAAATCCAAATTTATCCGTAATCATTTTCTCAAACAAATCTTTCAATCAATTTCTCAAACAAATCTCTCAAACATTTTCAAAAAGAACTACGTAACCCTGATTTCTCATTTTGGATGAGAATACGTAGGAGCAAGGTCAATCCTTGTCGGGCCCAAAAAACTAAAAAAAATATATTTTGTTTATTTATAATTTTATTTTAGGGGATAGTTAAACATTTTGAAAACCACATCATATTCGCGCATTTAGTTAAAGGTACTGCCTTAGGGCAGGCGTTGTAGGGTGCTAACACCTTCCCTACACGTAACCGACTCTCGAACCCAGAATATGGTTTTCGTGGACTGTGTCTTATCATTTTATGGTTTTTCCGTAGTTTTCCAAAATAAACTATGGTGGCGACTCCAAAATCTCTTTCCAAAAACAGTTTTTCTTTTTGGATCGTCGTCCCGTCGCGATTCCGGTTGCGACAGATGGCGACTCCACTGGGGAGGTCGAGAGTCAGGCCATTTAATTAGATGCGCGAATTTGACATGATTTTTCTTTATGTTTTTCTTCCCCTGTTTTTTTTGTTCTTTATCTGTGTTTGATAGTTGGAATAACTGCATGTGAATTGTTGAATATGGAACCCTAGGGTAGAAAACATGTTTATATCTGCCTGGGAATTTTTTCTGGTTGTTTTGCAGGTTAGGGTTTGGGTATGCATTGCATTCTCCCTTCACACACACACTTTGTGCATATCATGAGTGGGGCCCTATACCCGGGTCTGAGCGTAACTTAGAATTAGAGGAGTTGTGTAGCGGTGTCATTCTGGGATGTACTTCCTGTCTGGCTATCGTGAGAACTCCAGCTAGAGTTTGTTCTCTTCACTTGTGTCTCCTCATCTAGTTGATTACTCGACTGTTGTGGAGATGCTATGAAGGGGGCCATAGCTCTAGTGACCATTGACCTCTAGGTTCAGGAGACCATCCTTGTGAAATTGCATATACTTGACCTCGAATCCAAGCCATTGAACCTTTATTAGGGCACAAAGGGAGAAACGTGTATTCTTGTAATCCTCACGCTGTTCGTTCTCTTTCGAAAATTATGTTATTGCATTTTCATGCCATGCATGCATTTGGTTCATCGTGTTGTTTTATTATCATGCATCATATTCATGCATCATTTAGTAACATGTTGGTTTTAGGGGAAATCCCAGGTATACACTTGACTTCACACGAGATGGATGTTGACGCCAGATCTGATGCTACACTGCATACCAACTCCGCCATTTTAAGAAAGAAGTCTAGCCTAAGGACACATGTTGGAAATTTGACCGGGTTGATAAATTTAGGCCGAAGACTCAAGACCATACAGAGAGAAGCCTTCGGGAGGAAATATGGGAATTTGTTGAGTTTAATGGAGGTGAAAGTACAGTTGCCCGCTATTACAGCTCTAGCTCGGTATTATGATCCTCCCCTGAGATGTTTTACCTTCCAGGACTTCCAACTGGCGCCAACTGTAGAAGAATTTGAGCATATTCTGGGCTTGCCATTAGAGGGTACCAAGCCATATCAGCACTTGGAGCATCATGCCTCTGTTTCTACCCTTGCTGTTATAATGAAATTACAGCCCAATGAATTGGAGAACCGGTTGATAACGAGACATCAAATTCGGGGGCTGACACAAGGTTACCTTGAACAATATTTGCACGACCTGGGCGATAGGGAAGAATGGGAGACCTTCATGGATGTACTAGCCCTCACTGTGTTTGGCATTGTCCTGTTTCCCAAGCTGGAAGACTTTGTAGATTACGCTGCTATTGATGTCTTCGTGGCAAAAAAGACGAGATCAGAAAACCCCGTAACAGCAGTCCTCGCAGATGTGTATGGGACTATGAGTTTTTGCCATGAGAGAAAAGGGAAGAGGATTCTTTGTTGTTTGCCGGCGTTATATGCGTGGATGACGGCACGAGTATTTAAGGGGGTAATCGATGTTAGAAGTTCACCTGAGAATCTGTCGCATCAAGGAGGTAATGGGTGGGCTCTTTTCTTTGCCGGTTTGAGAGAGGGAAACGTAAAATGGCACCTTCCTTGGCTTGAGACTAAACCATCTATCCATCATTGTGGCAACTTCCCTAACATACCTCTCATAGGCGCTAGGTATTGTATTAACTACAACCCTGTTTTGGTCCAAAGACAGTTCGTATATCCTATGAAGGGAGCGCCTTCACCAGATTATCTCACAGCCTTCTTCATCTACTATGAGGACGGGCATTGTACTGAAATGTTGAGGAGAGTCAGAAGTGCCTGGGAAAATGTGGTGCGAGCAGAGAAGGACCTGAGGAGTGGAGTGATCGATAGCAGGGTTAGTTATCATACCTGGATTCTGGAGAGGGTAAGAGAAATCAAGTTGCCTTTCAAGCCCATCAATGATCAATCGGTGAGTGAAGGGACATTCCAAGCCCCAGAAAGAGAAGAGGTGAAACAGCTGAAGGCTAAGGTGGAGAAATTAAGGGTGAGGAATGCTAGGTTGGAAAATGAATTACAGAAAGCTCGCAATGATTTTGTGGATATGAGGAATGATAACGAAGAAAAGTCACGGGCTTGTGAAAACATTGTCAAAAGCCAGAAGGCAGAGAGAGATTATACATTCCGAGTAAAACAGGATCTTGCGGCCGTAAGTAAGGAGTTATCCATGAGGGTGAATGAGAAGAATGTGGCTTTAGAAGAGGGCAGACAGTGGAAACAACTCTATGAAGAAGCCAAGAGGGATAAAAGGGAAGCCCTAAAAAGGCTAAGGGAAGCGCAAGTCCAAGTACAAGAATCGGGGCATCAAATGAAGGAAATGGCTACATCATTTGAAGCGGAGTTGAATCAGGAGCGCTGGAAGCTGGCAGAGGCTGAAGGGGAGTATCGAGCCATGTTAAAGCAGATGGAGGATTACATCGAGGAGCAGGAGGAGCGATGGAGGTCGATGGAATTTGAAGAAAGGAATCAGGCCTTGATAAAGCGAATGAAAGAGCACATCGCAGAGCAAGAAACGGCCGTAAAGCATTGGAAGGAAAGCTTCTCTCAGTTGGCTGCTTTGGCAAATGGGGCAATTGAAGACATCCCCAGAATGGTGTCGGAAGCTGAAGCGAGTACCCACTTTTATAGCCCACCAGTAGAGATAGAGCTTTTTATTAATCACTGTAAACGGTTGATAGACGAGATGAAATCCCTCATCACTCGGACTAGGAATTGATGTATTTAGGGATCTTTATGGTTTGTTTCCTTTAAGAAATGTAATGAACTTGTTTCCCTTTAAATGAAAGGTGTGGGATGTTGTTTAGCATCTGCTTGTGTTAATTTCCATCAGTGATGTCATTACAATCTTGTGATTTCCCCCTATTACTAGCATGCATCATCTTTTCTTTTGTTCAACATGTTTCATTTCCATCTAATTAATTAAAATAATAAAGCAGTACGCGTGAGAAAAAACGACGACCAAATTTCCACGACATCCCTACCGGACCCGGGCAAACTCAAAAGCCATGGCAAGCTGGGAGGAGTCACAGGAGTCTCTCAAAACGGATGTTGGCCAGTTGAAGGACCAGATCGGCCAGATCTTGGCGACGCTTGAATCCATGAAGACTGCTGGAGAGTCTTCATCTACGCATGTTGGGGGGAATGCTCACCCTTATCCCCCAATGCTCAACGCTGCGAGCCAATCTGTTCCTTTCCCACTGTATGGTTTACCGCCGGGTTACGCTCCTCCTGTAGGAGAGTACTCAGAAGCTGAGCACGCTTCATTCTTGTTCCCCGCGACTGTCAATATACCACCAACCACCGGCACTCAGGGACCTGTCTTAGTGTCGGCTCCCATGGTGGGCACAGGAATGAATGAGACCATTATCTAGGGGGAGAGGTGCAACAATTTTCCATAATGATGTTGTTGGTTGATCCTTGAAAGTTTGGGTCAGGCTCGTGACGTTAAACAAGCGCTTACTGGGAGGCAACCCAGTATTTTGTAAGTATTATCTGTTTTTAGATTAGGGTTTGATGTACTCTATTTGAAACCTGGTTTCTTGTGATGGTTTGCTATTAACTGTGATTGTATGATAAGTAATGCTGAAGGATGCTTATTGATTGATTGATGTTGAGATGATGTGCACATTAAAATGCTTATACAGGTGATTCACAAGCTTTGTGAACAAATGCAGGATATCATGATTGTGATTGTGAAATTTAGCAGGATGTGTATGTCAAATGTGAATGAGCTTATATGTGAGATTTTGAGCTCCAGAGTTGTTATTGTTGAATGCTATTACTTTGAAAGCATGAATAATTTTGCCCAGGTTTTATATGATTGAATCAATTGCTTGTTTTGCATCATATGATCAAGGCCGTTTGTTGGAAACCTTTTTATTGGCCTAATTCATAAAGTTAGCCCACTAAAAGAGAACACTTATTGTTCTATCCTTTGAACCCTTAGCCTTGAACATACACTGAAACCTTTGATTGAAAATTCTTTACCTTGAGTTAAGTAGAAGATCTTGTGTGGTATTGTTAAATGTTCAAGTTTGGGGTTGTTGGGAAAACATGAAAAGCATTGAGCTAAGAGCTAAAAAGTAAGAATATGCAAAGAAAAAGAAAAGAAAAGAAAAAGAAGCAAAGCTCAATGCAAAGGCAAAAGAAAGTTGGGAAAGAATAAGATGATTGTGTTATATGATTCTCTTAACTCAAGGGTTTTGTGATCTAGAAAAACCAATTTTCTTGTTAGCCCAGCCACGTTATAAGCCATAGAAAAGTCCTTGTGATGATGCATGCTTGTGAATGTTTTTGATTGTGGTAAAATAAAAGGCAAAGTTGATTCATGTAACATTGTGATAGTGGAGTGAATGAGTGAAACACTTTACCTCTTATACACTTGTGTGTTGAGTGAAACACTTTACCTAGTGAGCAAATATTCCATAAGCACATGAACATCCATGCTTAATTGATTGATCATTCATGAAAAATAGCATTTGTTGGAATTTAAATAACTTTGTGAACACTAAAGAATGTGCACATCTTGATTGAACTCTTGGTCATAAGTTTGAGTGAAGTTGTTACTTATCTTGAAAAAGAGGATTTTTGAATGAGTGAACCATCAAATGAATTGGTTGAAGATTGAGTTACATCTTATTTTGCTTGAGGACAAGCAAAGTTTTAAGTTTGGGGTTGTGATAACAGTTGAAAAACTGTTATTTTTATGATTAAAATTGACACTAAAAGCAACATTTACACTTAGAAACTAGCTTGAAATCATGCTTTTCTTTATATTTTTAGAAATAAGAGAGCTGGACAGGTTTATGCTTGATTTCAGTGTTTTTGTGCACGTTTTAAGGTGAATTTGGTGAAAGAAGTGAAGAAGGAGAGAGATGAAATCAGAAAAGACATTAAAAAGTGCAAAAGGAGAAGCCGAAGTCACCGCTCAGCGGCAGTTTACCGCTGAGCGGCACTCAGGCACTCACGGGAGATCCGCTGAGGGGCAAAATGGCCGCTGAGGGGAGAAAACAAGACACGCACTTACCGCTGAGCGGCACTTTAATGGGCTTGGACCTAAGTTTTTGTAATTTACGAATGGTATTTAAGCTTTAGGGTTTCCTAGGGTTAGGTATCTTTGGCTGGAACGAAGCAAACACTCTCTCTTCCACCCCTTTGAAGGAGGATCTTGGATGCTGAGGCTTCCTCTTCACCTTTTTAGGGTTTATTCTTTCATTCTTTCATTGTACTTCATCTAGGTTCACCATGAATATGGTGAACTAAACTCTGTATGTTTGTTGGGGAATCAATGTAATCTTGTGAAGCTCTCATATATGGAATCTGTTTTTACATCTTTTAATTAAGACTTATGCTTTCTTTCATCATTAGTTAGGGTTTTTCCTCTTTGCTTAATGCTTGCATTGTTTAACTCATTCGATGCATGATTATTGGTTTTGTCGATACGGGCACGTACGGGGAAGTCTAGATCCGGGGAATTTCTCCCAA
Organism: Vigna umbellata; assembly: GCF_029865625.1. Lineage (NCBI taxonomy): Eukaryota > Viridiplantae > Streptophyta > Magnoliopsida > Fabales > Fabaceae > Vigna > Vigna umbellata. Next base: position 28,656 of record NW_028274449.1, on the reverse strand, counting down.
TATGATATTGGCTGTCGTTAAGCTCCTGCACTTATGAACTGATCATTAGGAATGCTAGTAATTGTATGAACTCGTGATTAGGGAGAAGCCTTCTAGAAAGGTACTTTAGAGAGTGGCATTAACAATGATGATTTGAACGTTGAATTCCTAAAATATATGAGAGTGGATAAGATGAAATTGACCCCCAACAACATATTCATACATAAATTTCATTAAAAGTGTTTATCTTTTGCTTTTTGCCATTGATCAAAACTTCATGCATACATGTTTATTTTCTGTCTTGCATATTAAACTCCAAATATTTCGTCTTTAAGCCTTAGCTAATCAAGAAACCACATAACTAAACTAGGCCGTGAGTCCTTTGGGAAGAACGATACTTGGTCTTACCAAGTTTATTACTTGAACGATTCGGTCATACTTGCCGATTGAAAAACAAGTTTGTGACATCATGTTTTGGTGTTCATAAATTTGTCCATCACCTGCTCGGACCCTGACCTGCTCGGACCCTGACCTGCTCGGACCCTCGGCTGACCTGCTCGGACCCTCGGCTGACCTTCTCGGACCCTCGTTTGATCTGCTCAGACACTCGCCTGACCTGCTCGGACCCTCGCCTGACCTGCTCGGACCCTCGCCTGCCCGGCCTGCGTGGGCCCTATACGGCCACCAGCCCGGCCGGTCGCCGAACTTGTTCCCTGCCGCCCCCGCCGGTTCATAACGCAGCCCCCCGCGGGCCCCGCCTACGACGAGCCTGACCTGTTCGGACTCCTGACCTGTGCGGACCCTGACCTGCTCGGACCCTGACCTGCTCGGACCCTCGGCTGACCAGCTCGGACCCTCGGCTGACCTTCTCGAACCCTCGTTTGACCTGCTCGGACACACGCCTGACCTGCTCGGACCCTCGCCTGACCTGCTCGGACCCTCGCCTGCCCGGCCTTCGTGGGCCCTATACGGCCAGCAGCCCGGCCGGTTGCCGAACTTGTTCCCCGCCGCCCCCGCCGCTTCATACCGCAGCCCCCCGCGGGCCCCGCCTGCGACGAGCCTGACCTGTTCGGACTCCTGACCTGTGCGGACCCTGACCTGCTCGGACCCTGACCTGCTCGGACCCTGACCTGCTCGGACCCTCGGCTGACCTGCTCGGACCCTCGGCTGACCTTCTCGGACCCTCGTTTGACCTGCTCGGACACTCGCCTGACCTGCTCGGACCCTCGCCTGACCTGCTCGGACCCTCGCCTGCCCGGCCTGCGTGGGCCTTATACGGCCACCAGCCCGGCCGGTCGCCGAAATTATTCCCCGCTGCCCCCGTCGGTTCATACCGTAGCCCCCCACGGGCCCCGCCTGCGACGTGCCTGACCTTTTCTGACTCCTGACCTGTGCGTACCCTGACCTGCTCGGACCCTGACCTGCTCGGACCCTCGGCTGACCTGCTCGGACCCTCGGTTGACCTTCTCGGACCCTCGTTTGACCTGCTCGGACACTCGCCTGACCTGCTCGGACCCTCGACTGACCTGCTCGGACCCTCGCCTTCTCGGCCTGCATGGGCCCTATACGGCCACCCGCCCGGCCGGTCGCCGAACTTGTTCCCCGCCGCCCCCGCTGGTTCATACCGCAGCCCCCCGCGGGCCCCGGCTGCGACGAGCCTGACCTATTCGGACTCCTGACCTGTGCAGACCCTGACCTGCTCGGACCCTGACCTGCTCGGACCCTGACCTGCTCGGACCCTCGGCTGACCTGCTCGGACACTCGCCTGACCTTCTCGGACCCTCGTTTGACCTGTTCGGACACTCGCCTGACCTGCTCGGACCCTCGCCTGACCTGCTCGGACCCTCGCCTGACCTACTCGGACCCTCGCCTGCCCGGCCTGCGTGGGCCCTATACGGCCACCAGCCCGGCCGGTCGCCGAATTTGTTCCCCGCCGCTCCCGCCGGTTCATACCGCAGCCCCCGCGGGCCCCGCCTACGATGAGCCTGACCTGTTCGGACTCCTGACCTGTGCGGACCCTGACCTGCTCGGACCCTGACCTGCTCGGACCCTGACCTGCTCGAACCCTCGGCTGACCTGCTCGGACCCTCGGCTGACCTTCTCGGACCCTCGTTTGACCTGCTCGGAGACTCGCCTGACCTGCTAGGACACTCGCCGGACCTGCTCGGACCCTCGCCTGCCCGGCCTGCGTGGGCCCTATACGGCGACCAGCCCGGCCGGTCGCCGAACTTGTTCCCCGCCGCCCCCGCCGGTTCACACCGCAGCCCCCCGCGGGCCCCGCCTGCGACGAGCCTGACCTGTTCGGACTCCTGACCTGTGCGGACCCTGACCTTCTCGGACCCTGACCTCCTCGGACCCTGACCTGCTCGGACCCTCGGCTGACCTTCTCGGACCCTCGTGTGAACTGCTCGGACACTCGCCTGACCTGCTCGGACCCTCGCCTGACCTGCTCGGACCCTCGCCTGCTCGGCCTGCGTGGGCCCTATACGGCCACCAGCCCGGCCGGTCGATGAACTTGTTCCCCGCCGCCCGCGCCGGTTCATACCGCAGACCCCGCGGGCCCCGCCTGCGATGAGCCTGACCTGTTCGGACTCCTGACCAGTGCGGACCCTGACCTGCTCGGACCCTGACCTGCTCGGACCCTGACCTCCTCGGACCCTCGGCTGACCTGCTCGGACCCTCGGCTGACCTTCTCGGACCCTCGCTTGACCTGCTCGGACACTCGCTTGACCTGCTCGGACACTCGCCTGACCTGCTCGGACCCCCGCCTGACCTGCTCGGACCCTCGCCTGCCCGGCCTGCGTGGGCCCTATACGGCGACCAGCCCGGCTGGTCGACGAACTTCTTCCGCGCCGCCCCCGCCGGTTCATACTGCAGCCCCCTGCGGGGCCCGCCTGCGACGAGCCTGACCTGTTCGGACTCCTGACCTGTGCGGACCCTGACCTGCTCGGACCCTGACCTGCTCGGACCCTCGGCTGACCTACTCGGACCCTCGCCTGACCTTCTCGGACCCTCGTTTTACCTGCTCGGACACTCGCCTGACCTGCTCGGACCCTCGACTAACCTGCTCGGACCTTCGCCTGCCAGGCCTGCGTGGGCCCTATACGGCCACCAGCCTGGCCGGTCGCCGAACTTTTTCCCCGCCGCCCCCGCCGTTTCATACCGCAGCCCCCCGCGGGCCCCGCCTGCGACGAGCCTGACCTGTTCGGACTCCTGACCTGTGCGGACCCTGACCTGCTCGGACCCTGACCTGCTCGGACCCTCGGCTGACCTGCTCGGACCCTCGGCTGACCTGCTCGGACCCTCGGCTGACCTTCTCGGACTCTCGTTTGACCTGCTCGGACACTCGCCTGACCTGCTCGGACCCTCGCCTGACCTGCTCGGACCCTCGCCTGCCCGGCCTGCTTGGGCCCTATACGGCCAACAGCCCGGCCGGTCGCCGAACTTGTTCCCCGCCGCCCCCGCCGGGGTATACCGCAGCACCCCACGGGCCCCGCCTGCGACGAGCCTGACCTGTTCTGACTGTTGACCTGTGCGGACCCTGACCTGCTCGGACCCTGACCTGCTCGGACCCTGACCTGCTCGGACCCTCGGCTGACCTGCTCGGACCCTCGGCTGACCTTCTCGGACCATCGTTTGACCTGCTCGGACACTCGCCTGACCTGCTCGGACCCTCGCCTGACCTGCTCGGACCCTCGCCTACCTGGCCTGCGTGGGCCCTATACTGCCTCCAGCCCGGCCGGTCGCCGAACTTGTTCCCCACCGCCCCCGCCGCCCCCGCCGCCCCCGCCGTTTCATACCGCAGCCCCCCGCGGGCCCCGCCTGTGACGAGCCTGACCTGTTCGGACTCCTGACCTGTGCGGACCCTGACCTGCTCGGACCCTGACCTGCTCGGACCTTGACCTGCTCGGACCCTCGGCTGACCTTCTCGGACCCTCGTTTGACTTGCTCGGACACTCGCCTGACCTGCTCAGACCCTCGCCTGCCCGGCCTGCGTGGGCCCTATACGGCCACCAGCCCGGCCGGTCATCGAACTTGTTCCCCGCCGCCCCCTGCCGGTTCATACCGCAACCCCCCGCGGGCCCCGCCTACGACGAGCCTGACCTGTTCGGACTCCTGACCTGTGCGGACCCTGACCTGCTCGGACCCTGACCTGCTCGGACCCTGACCTGCTCGGACCCTCGGCTGACCTGCTCGGACCCTCAGCTGACCTTCTCGGACCCTCGTTTGACCTGCTCGGACACTCGCCTGACCTGCTCGGACCCTCGCCTGACCTGCTCCGACCCTCGCATGCGCGGCCTGCGTGGGCCCTATACGGCCACCAGCCCGGCCGGTCGCCGAACTTGTTCCCCGCCGCCCTGCCGGTTCATACCGCAGCCCCCCGCGGGCCCCGCTTGCGATTAGCCTGACCTGTTCGGACTCTTGACCTGTGCGGACCCTGACCTGCTCGGACCCTTACCTGCTCGGACGCTGACCTGCTCGGACCCTCGGCTGACCTGCTCGGACCCTCGGCTGACCTTCTCGGACCCTCGTTTGACCTTCTCGGACACTCGCCTGACCTGCTCGAACTCTCGCCTGACCTGCTCGGACCCTCGCCTGCCCGGCCTGCGTGGGCCCTATACGGCCACCAGCCGGGCCGGTCGACAAACTTGTTCCCCGCTGCCCCCGCCGGTTCATAACGCAGCCCCCCGCGGGCTCCGCCTGTGACGAGCCTTACCTGTTCGGACTCCTGACCTGTGCGGACCCTGACCTGCTCGGACCCTGACCTGCTCGGACCCTGACCTGCTCGGACGCTCGGCTGACCTGCTCGGACCCTCGGCTGACCTTCTCGGACCCTCGTTTGACCTTCTCGGACACTCGCCTGACCTGCTCGGACCCTCGCCTGACCTGCTCGGACCCTCGCCTGCCCGGCCTGCGTGGGCCCTATACGGCGACCAGCCCGTCCGGTCGCCGAACTTCCGCCGCCCCCGCCGGTTCATACCGTAGCCCCCCGCGGGCCCCGCCTGCGACGAGCCTGACGTTTTCGGACTCCTGACCTGTGCGGACCCTGACCTGCTCGGACCCTGACCTGCTTGGACCCTCGGCTGACCTGCTCGGACCCTCGGCTGACCTGCTCGGACCCTCGACTGACCTTCTCGGACCCTCGTTTGACCTGCTCGGACCCTCGCCTGACCTTCTCGGACCCTCGCCTGCCCGACCTGCGTGGGCCCTATACGGCCACCAGCCCGGCCGGTCGCCGAACTTGTTCCCCGCCGCCCCCGCCGGTTCATACCGCAGCCCCTCGCGGGCCTAGCCTGCGACGACCCTGACCTGTTCGGACTCCTGACCTGTGCGGACCCTGACCTGCTCGGACCCTGACCTGCTCGGACCCTGACCTGCTCGGACCCTGACCTGCTCGGACCCTCGGCTGACCTGCTCGGACCCTCGGCTGACCTCCTCGGACCCTCGACTGACCTTCTCGGACCCTCGTTTGACCTGCTCGGACCCTCGCCTGACCTGCTCGGACCCTCGCCTGCCCGACCTGCGTCGGCCCTATACGGCCACCAGCCCAGCCGGTTGCCGAACTTGTTCCCCGCCGCCCCCGCCGGTTCATACCGCAGCCCCCCGCGGACCCCGCCTGCGACGAGCCTTACCTGTTCGGACTCCTGACCTGTGCGGACCCTGACCTGCTTGGACCCTGACCTGCTCGGACCCTCGGCTGACCTGCTCGGACCCTCGGCTGACCTTCTCGGACCCTCGTTTGACCTGCTCGGACACTCGCCTGACCTGCTCGGACCCTCGCCTGACCCGCTCGGACCCTCGCCTGCCTGGCCTGCGTGGGCCCTATACGGCCACCAGCTCGGCCGGTCGCCGAACTTGTTCCCCGCCGCCCCCGCCGCCCCTGCCGGTTCATACCGCAGCCCCTCGCGGGCCCCGCCTGCGACGAGCCTGACCTGTTCGGACTCCTGACCTGTGCGGACCCTGACCTGCTCCGGCCCTGACCTGCTCGGTGAAGTTCAATTGGTCCGAAGAGGAAGTCGGACGACGCACGAGGGAGGAGGATAGGAAGTAAATTCTACGCATTTGTTCAGGGTTGGTTGTTGAGGGTAGTTTTTTACTATGATAGTTTTGTTTTGTAGGGTTTTTTAAGGTTTAGTTCGTTATGAGTGAGAAAGATGACCGCGAAGTGAATTCTGAATGTTTGAACGACAATTGGTGGCTGTGAAAGGACGTCGGAAGGCGTACCGATAAGATAATTTTCCTCAGTGACGGAATGACATGAAAATTTTTCTGCCGTGTGAGGGTGAGACGTGGTGGAGGGGGAGAACGGATGATTGAAAAATTAAGATCGTTCGGTAGGAAAGCAGACACACCGAGTGGAGGGAAGTAATGAAAATCGGTTGAGCGACCTCGAAATGTCAGATTGTGACGAAATTTGACGTGGGGAATGCTGGTGAGGGGTAGGTTGTGGGAAAAATATGAGGGTGGGGAAAAGACGTGGAGAAAAAATGGCCCGACTCGGAAAGGGACGAAAATTGGTGGGTGGGGACGTCGTGTGGGAGGGATTAAGGGGGGGAAGTTCCGAAAAAAGCGGAAAATGGGTTTAGGGTGAAAGGGAGGAGAGAGGTTGGATTAAAATGACAGGAAAAAAGACAATAAATTGTTAAAAACAGGAAACGACGTTTTTTGGGGAAACCGGCCTGCACCCCGTGACGAAGTCGTGACGCGCCTTGATTTTTGGAAAAATCAGACAGGGTTTCCGCATATATACTTTCCCATTCACATACTTACAAACCCGTTCCAGAAAAACAAAACCCTCATGTCCGGAAAACCCTAAACACCCTCTACTGGAATGTACTTTCTATGTCACATATTAAAAAACCAGTTATGGATGTCAGAAACCCTGTCCGGAAAACCCTAAACACCAGTTTTTAGAAAGTACTTTCTATTTAAGATATTAAAAAACCAATGATGGATGTCAGAAACCTTGTCCGGAAAAACGAAACCCTGTCCGGAAAACCCTAAACACCCTTTTTTGGAGTGTACTTTCTATTTCAGATATTAAAAAACCAGTTATGGATGTCAGAAACCCTGTCCGGAAAAACGAAACCCTGTCCGGAAAACCCTAAACACCTTTTTTTTGGAATCTACTTTCTAATTCATATATTACAAAACCAGTTATGGATTTCACAAACCTTGTCCGGAAAACCCTAAAGACCATTTTCCGGAAATATACCTTTCCATTCACATACTTACAAACCCGTTTCGGAAAAACGAAACCCTCCTGTCCGGAAAACCCTATACACCCTATTTTGGAATGTACTTTCTATTTCAGATATTAAAAAACCAGTTATGGATGTCACAAACCCAGCCCGGAAAACCTTAAACACCCTTTTTTAGGGTTATGGATGTAACAAAGGGTGATGAGGAGTGTGTTTTTACCGGTTTATGGAAGTAGTGAGTCACTCGCACTCGCTGGTACACTAAAAAACCCTAAGTTTCCAAGTTGTGTAAAGTGTTTGGGGTTTAGGGTGAAAGGGAGGAGAGAAGTTGGAAAAAAATGACAGGAAAAAAGAAAATAAATCGTTAAAAATAGTAAACGACGTCTTTTGGGGAAACCGGCATTCACCCCGTGACAAAGTCGTGACGGGCCTTGATTTTTGGAAAAATCGGACAGGGTTTCCGAAAATATACTTTCCCATTCACATACCTACAAACCCGATCCGGAAAAACGAAACCCTCCTGTCCAGAAAAGCCTAAACACCCTCTTCTGAAATCTACTTTCTATGTCAAATATTAAAAAACCAATTATAGATGTCACAAACCCTGTCCAGAAAAACGAAACCCTGTCCGGAAAACCCTAAACACCCTTTTTTGGAATGTACTTTCTATTTCAGATATTGAAAAACCAGTTATAGATGTCACAAACCCTGTCCGGAAAACAATAAAGAACATTTTCCGGAATTATACTTTCCCATTCACATACTTACAAACCCGTTCCGGAAAAACGAAACCCTCCTGTCCGGAAAACCCTAAACACCCTTTTTTGGAATGTACTTTTTATTTCAGAAATTAAAAAACCAGTTATGGATGTCACAAACCCTTTCCGGAAAATCCTAAACACCCTTTTTTAGGGTTATGGATGTGATAAAGGGTGATGAGGAATGTGTTTTTACTGGTTTATGGAAGTAGTGAGTCACTCGCACTCGTTGGTACACTCAAAAACCCTAAGGTGCGAAGTTGTGGGGTTTTTTAGGGTTTAGTTCGTTATGAGTGAGAAAGATGACCACAAAGTGAATTCTGCATGTTTGAATGATAGTCAGTGGCTTTGAAAGGACGTCGGAAGGCGTACCGATAAGATAATTTGCTTGGGTGACGGAATGACATGAAAATTGTTTTGTCGTGTAAGGGTGTGACGTGGGGGAGGGGGAGAACGAATGATGATATGTACAAGGTGTGTGATTTTTTAAGCAAACATGAGGGTTATGATATTGCACACATTTCCCTTTGTGCCCTAGAGAAGGTCCGACACTTAAGATTCAAGGTTAAGTATATGCGATCTGACAATGAATGGTTCCCTAAGCCTAAAGGTCGATGGTCACTAGAGCTATGGCCCCCTTCACAGCATCTCCACAACAATCGAGTAATCAACTAGATGTGGAGACACAAGTGAAAAGAACAAACTCTAGCTGGGGTTCTCACGATAGCCAAACAGGAAGTATGTCCCAAATGGCACCGCTACACAACCCCTTTAATTCTAAGTTGCACTCGAACCCGGGTATAGGGCTCCACTCATGATATGGATAGTGTCTGTGTGTGAAGGGAGAATGCAATACATACCCAAACCCTCACCTGCAAAACAACCAGAAAATTCTCCCAAGCAGATATAAGCATGTCATCTATTCTAGAATTCAATATCCAACAATTATTTCAAACATAAAGAAACAAGTAGAAGAACTCACATGCAATTATTCCAAATATCAAACATAGATAAAGAAAAAGGGAAGAAAAACATAATGAAAAACCACATCGAGTTCGCACATCTAATTAAATGGCCTGACTCTCTTCACGTCCCCAGTGGAGTCGCCATCTGTCGCAACCGGAATCGCGACGGGACGATGATCCAAAAAAAGGAACGGATTTTAGAAAAGAGATTTTGGAGTCGCCACCATAGTTTATTCTGGAAAACTACGGAAAAACCATAAAATAATAAGACACGGTCCACGAAAACCATATTCTGGGTTCGGGCGGTTACCCTACAACGCCTGCCCTAAGGCAGTACCTTTAACTAAATGCACAAATATGATGTGGTTTTCAAAATGTTTAACTATCCCCTAAAACAAAATTCTAAATAAACAAAATATATTTTTTAGTTTTTTAGGCCCGACAAGGATTGACCTTGCTCCTACGTATTCTCATTCAAAATGAGAAATCAGGGTTACGTAGTTCTTTTGAAACTGTTTGAGAAGTTTGTTTGGAAATTGTTTGAAAATTTGTTTTGAAATGATTTTGGATATTTGGAAAGTGAACCTGACAAGGACTAGCCTTGCTCCTACGTATCTCCACTTTTGATGGAGAATCAAGGATCACGTAGTTCTGGCTGAAAGACTGTTTGTTTGCTTGAAAGTGATGATGTTTTTATTTTTTTGAAGATTTTATATTTTTTGATATTTTTTTATAAAGGAAAGAGAAAAGGTTTTTAGCACGAGAACGATGTGAGCGATCACACACGTGTTTAACCTTTAAAATATATTTTTTGGTATCATTACTTTTATAAAAGAAAGAGAAAAAGTTTTTAGCATAAGGACGATGCGTACGATCACAATGTGCTTAAACCTTAAAAACATTTTTATTATTTTTTAGAAGAGAAGGAGGAAAGGTTTTTAACACAAGGACGATGCGAACGATCACACATGTGCTTAACCTTTAAAACATGTTTTTGATATTTTTTATAAAAGAAAGAGAAAAGGTTTTGAGCACAAGGACGATGCGAGTGATCACACATGCGCTTAACCTTTAAAATAATTTTTTGGTATTTTTAAAAGAAAGAGAAAAGGTTTTGAGCACAAGGACGATGCGAGCGATCACACATGTGCTTAACCTTTAAAATATTTTTTTAGTATTTTTTATAAAAGAAAAAGAAAAGGTTTTGAGCACAAGACGATGCGAGCGATCACACATGTGCTTAACCTTTAAAATAAATTCAAAAACCCTTTTTGATTTTATAATTTTATCCTTTTTATATTTTATAATTTTACAAATTTTTTTTGCCTAATTTTATTATATGAAAATAATTGTTTAAAATGAAATAAGACCGTATTTAATTATTAGATAAAAGAAGAATTTTAAACATAAAAAACTGAAATCTATTTCTCATAATTTTTTTTATTTTATACCGTTTTATATTCTAGGAGAAAATAATGGTTAAATAAATGCATATTAGCATAATAGTAAAATAATAACATGATAGTAAAATAAATTGTACAATGTGCAATGAATAAATTAAAACACGTATCAGGATTGCGTAAAGCAAAATAAAAGCATAAAAAAAAGAAGAATCTAATTAAACCAAAGCTTAAAACCAACGGTTAGGAAGATTTGGCCCAGACCTACTTTTCTGAGCAGAAACCCTAGGTTTCTTTTTCTCTTTATTTGTAAAAAAAACTTCTTCTCCATGAACAGGCTCACAGAAGAAAAAATTAATGGCAGGTACGAAAATAAAAAAAAAATTTGCATCGAAAGAAAAAAGAAAGTTAAGCCTTTACGAAAAACAAAAGAAGAAGAAAAACAAAATAAAAATAAAAACTAGATAAGAAATAAACAAAAAATAAAGGTTTAATTGCTTCCTTTGTCCCCAGTTTGGTTGAATTGTGTCAAATTCATCCTCATTTTTAAAAAAGTTTCATTGTCGTCCTCACGTGGTGTAAAAATGTCAATTGAATCCAAACATAGAAAAAATTTGTGTCAATGTAGTCATCTCCGTTAAATACACACTAACGGTGTTAAGTGGCTGATTATTTGGCACTAGAGAATTAAAACGTGGCAAAACGTGGCAAATGAGTCATAGTTTCCCCTTTCCTCCCCAAATTCATCTCCTCTTCTCCAACACAAAACAGAAACCCCCACTTTCTCTTATTCTTCTTTCTCACTTGACAACCACGCACAAAACTCAAATCTCCCTTTCCCAACCGAGACCGGCCACTGCGTCATCTCCGCGCACACTGCCGCCTCCGCCAGACCGGCCGCTGCGTGTCGCCGTCCAAGTCGTCGCCAACTCATTCCCCCTTCCTCTTCGCGCGCGGGAAGAACTCGCCTTGCACCCTACAACCGCCACTACCTCCACCGAAGTCGGCCGCCACGAGCCTCCGAGGCCGCCAAGGGCCGCTCTGTCCGATCTCCTCTTCTGCCATAGCCTCCGCGCCCAGTCGCCACCTTTCGGACCACGAACCAGGGTCGTGCCGGCGATGGAACCCGCTGCCCTCGCCGAAGCTCGCTTCCTCACCGGCGCCGTCACTCTCCTTTTCTCATTCCCTTTTTTCATTTATTGATTAGTTTGGTGTTTCGACTTCTGAGATTAAGAACGATAGATGTGTGTTGTGTCCGAAACAGTGGTGGCCCCTTTTTTTTTTGAATTAATCTGATGAATGTTGTATCATAGAAACGTTGAGGGAATGGGCTAATATGATAGGTTGTGTTACAGGCTGAGGATGACAAAATTTTTGGTGCTTGGTGTTGAAGTCAATGAACATGAGGATGTTGAACTAATGATGCAGTTTGAAATGTCAATTTGTCACCCTTGTTTTAATGTGTTGGATATAGCAGAGGATAAAATGGCTTATTCCAAAGGACAAGCTTTGAGTGTATTGGCATGGAATCTGTGATTTGGTCTGTTTATTCGGTTTGATACAGGTGAATGATGATCTTGGATAGCTGCGGCCGAAATTGTTACTCAGGTTGAGGGAGATCTTGTTAGATAGAAAAAGGTTTTTCACCAAACGCGTTCTGCTTTCAAAAGCCGCAATTGCGATTTTTCACCCTTCCTCAACTCAGAAACACTCTATCTCAAATATCTCAAATGCCGTAATTAGTTTTCGTTCACAAATACTTTTAATTTCCCCAATTCAATAACCTATTTCATTGACACGTCATTGACACGTCATTACCACTACTGTGACTTATTTGCCACGTTTTAATTCTCTAGTGCCAAATAATCAGCCACTTAACACTGTTAGTGTGTATTTAACGGAGATGACTACATTGACACAAATTTTTTCTATGTTTGGATTCAATTGACACTTTTACACCACGTGAGGACGACAATGAAACTTTTTTAAAAATAAGGATGAATTTGACACAATTCAACCAAACTGGGAACAAAGGAAGCAATTAAACCAAAAATAAAGAAAGTAAACAAAAAGAGAGTCAAGAAAGTAAAAAGAAGATGGGTTCCCTCATCCCCTGTTTCGTGAGCAAAAAAACCTAGAGTTTCTCTTATACAATGTATGCCGCTGCCATCGTCGAGTGGCATCCTTCCCTGCGGCCCAGCATGTCGTCGGCGATGTCGTTCGTCGCCATAGTCATTGCTGGTCACACTGCAAGGTTCTCCTTTCTCGTTCCTCTTCTTGCGCGAGAGGGAAACATCCTCACTTCCTGTGACACATTCTCACAACCACTAACGAGACCAGCTGCTATCGGTGGCTCCAAAGGAAGGATCTCCCTTCACTGCGGTTCAACCTTTCTCCCTTGTGAACCCCAACGGCTTGACGTCCCAATCCTCGCCAGAGGGAGACACTGCCGGCGACCGCCACCGTCGCCGTTGACGATGGGTTCTCCTATTACTCTATTCTGTTTTTGAGCGGTTTGATATCTCGCCCTGATGGGTACACTGATGGTTGTGACCAAAAATGTGGAGAAACATCGGGGTTTGTTTTGACGCGATGGGGGCGAGTGATTCGGACAATGAAAACAATATGGAGTCCAAACAGCAAAGGAAAGGAGAGCAGTAGAAAAAAAAATGATTCGCATACGCAAAATTAATTGGGAGTAGGCGGGAACAGAAATATTATCCTAAAAGATCAATCCATATATGGAAGATAATGCCAGTCAGTCAGCTAGAGTTGGAAGCTTACTTTTAAAGAAGACTTTGTTTTTCGCTTTGTTACTATCCCTTTGTATCTGAGCAAATGTTCCTCTTATAGCCAACGTTTCTTTCTTTCTCCGCTCTTAGACGTGACTTTTTGTTGTTGCTCCCCTGTTGTAAGTGCTGTTGTAGGTGCTGTTGTGGGTGCAAGAGGGTTGTGGTGATCGCCACTGATGGTTGGTAGCTGATACCGAAAAAATGAATAAAGACCCTCCAGGAGGTTTTCTTTTGCTCTTCTCATGAGGTCTGTAAAAAAAAAAATCTTGAAAGACTCCATGGTCATTCTTTTTCAAAAATGCTTTGCAAGATTCCGCAGGAGAAAAAACCTCTGACTTTGGATGTTCACTTTGATTTCAAATTATCTTTTTTCCTCTTTTATGTTTCAAATGGATCAATTGGTCCTACCGAATCAGATATCCTTTCCCCCTTGATATATGATTGCAGCTACTCTAAGCCCTTTGCTGCAGAAGGACAGTCCTCTATATTGGATGCTGTGATATGCATGTTGCAGGATAGAAAGCTCAATTCATGCTTGCGTAGAGAATGGGAAGAAGCAAAGTCTGCTATTCCTAAAAGGCTTAGTTGACTATTGCGTTTTCTTTTTTTCTTTTTTTTTAGATTTTTTTTATTTTGTTAACATGTAACATAAAAATCAAAGCAAAAAGAAGATAAAAAAAAACTAAATCAAATAAAGTGAAATAACTAATATAAAAAAAGTAAAATAGAAACATAACTTAAAAATAAAAATGAAAGAAAATAGAATAAAATAAAATAAGACAAAAATAAAATAAAATAAACCTATTAGAGTCAATCCGGACGAAATTGGGTGTTGACAGATGTCAGAAACCCTGTCCGGAAAAACGAAACCCTGTCCGGAAAACCCTAAACACCCTTTTTTGGAATGTACTGTCTATGTCAGATATTAAAAAACTAGTTATGGATGTCAGAAACCCTGTGCGGAAAAACGAAACCCTGTCCGGAAAAGCCTAAACACCCTTTTTTGGAATGTACTTTCTATTTCAGATATTAAAAAACCAGTTATGGATATCAGAAACCTTGTTCGGAAAACCGAAACCCTTTCTAGAAAACCCTAAACACCCTTTTTTGGAATGTACTTTCTATTTCAGATATTAAAAAACCAGTTATGGATGTCACAAACCCTGTCCGGAAAACCCTAAAGACCATTTTCCGGAAATATACTTTCCCATTCACATACTTACAAACCCGTTCCGGAAAAACGAAACCCTTCTGTCCGAAAAACCCTAAACACCATTTTTTGGAATGTACTTTTTATTTCAGATATTAAAAATCCAGCTATGGATGTCACATACCCTGTCCGGAAAACCCTAAGATTCCGGTTTATGGAAGTAGTGAGTCACTCGCACTCGCTGGTACACTCAAAAATCCTAAGATTCGAAGTTGTGTAAAATGTTTGGGGTTCAGGGTGTGTCGTAGAATTTTCATAAGGACAACCAGATGTTGATTCGCAGACAACCCAACCGAGGAGTGTTGTTTGTTAGGGTTTAGGGTTTTGTAGGACTTGTCGGAAGTCAGCATGACATTTGCCAATGCCAAGGATTTGTTGTTTGACAACGAAAGGATTTGCAGGCCATGGATAGGGGAAATCCCTAACATATAGTGAAAAAAAAGGACGATCGAACCCTTTGATCGGTCTGGATAAAGAAGGTGATTGTAGGCGGGCAAAGGTGCAACAAGAGACGGTGAAGTTCAATTGGTCTAAAGAGGAAGTGGAACGACGCACGAAGGAGGATGATAGGAAGTGAATTCTGCACACTTGTTCAGGGTTGGTTGTTGAGAGTAGTTTTTTACTATGAGAGTTTTGTTTTGTAGGGTTTTTAGGGTTTAATTTGTTATGAGTGAGAAAGCTGACCGCGAAGTGAATTATGCATGTTTGAGCAACCTCGGAATGTCAGATTGTGACAAAATTTGACGTGGGAAATGCTGGTGAGGGGTAGGTTGTGGGAAAAATATGAGGGGGGGGGGGGAAAGACGAGGAGAAAAAATGGCCCGACTTGGAAAGGGACGAAAATTGGTGGGTGGGGACGCCGTGTGAGAGGCATTAGGGGGGGAAAGTTTCGGAAATTGCAGAAAATGGTTTTGGGGTGAAAGGGAGGAGAGAAGTTGGAAAAAAATGACAGGAAAAAAGAAAATAAATCGTTAGAAATAGTAAACGACCTTTTTTGGGGAAAGCAGGGTGTACCCCGCGACGAAGACGTGACGGGTCTTGATTTTTGGAAAAATCGGACAAAGTTTCCGAAAATATACTTTCCCATTCACATACTTACAAACCCGTTCTGGAAAAACGAAACCCTCCTGTCCGGAAAACCCTAAACACCCTTTTTTGGAATGTACTTTCTATGTCAGATATTAAAAAAACTAGTTATGGATGTGAGAAACCCTGTCCGGAAAAACGAAACCCTGTCCGGAAAACCCTAAACACCCTTTTTTGGAATGTACTTTCTATTTCAGATATTAAAAAACCAGTTATGGATGTCAGAAACCCTGTCCGGAAAACCCTAAACACCACTTTTGGGAATGTACGTCCGGAAAACCCTAAAGACCAGTTTCCAGAAATATACTTTCCCATTCACATACTTACAAACCCGTTCCGGAAAACCGAAACCCTCGTGTCCGGAAAACTCTAAACACCCTTTTTTGGAATGTACTTTCTATTTCAGATATTAAAAAACCAGTTATGGATGTCACAAACCCTGTCCGGAAAACCCTAAACACTCTTTTTTAGGGTTATGGATGTAATAAAGGGTGATGAGGAGTGTGTTTTTACCGGTTTATGGAATTAGTGAGTCACTCGCACTCTCTGGTACACTAAAAAACCCTAAGGTTCGAAGTTGTGTAAAATGTTTGGGGTTAAGGGTGTGTCATAGAATTTTCATGAGTACAACCAGATGTTGATTCGAACACAACCCAACCGAGAAGTGTTGTACTTTAGCATTTAGGGGTCGGGGTTCGGGGGTCGGGGTTCGGGGTTCGGGGTTCGGGGTTCGGGGTTCGGGGGTTCGGGGTTCGGGGGTTCGGGGTTCGGGGGGTTCGGGGGTTCGGGGGTTCGGGGGGTCGGGGTTTAGGGTTTAGGGTTTAGGGTTTTTGGGTTTTTGGGTTTTTGGGTTTAGGGTTTTGGGTTTAGGGGTTAGGGTTTAGGGGTTAGGGTTAGGGGTTAGGGTTAGGGGTTAGGGTTAGGGGTTAGGGGTTAGGGTTTAGGGTTTGGGGGTTAGGGTTTGGGGGTTTGGGGTTTGGGGTTTGGGGTTCAGGGTTCGGGGTTCGGGGTTCGGGGTTCGGGGTTTCGGGTTTAGGGTTTAGGGTTTAGGGTTTATAAAGGACAGTCCTCTATATTGGATGCTGTGATATGCATGTTGCAGGATAGAAAGCTCAATTCATGCTTGCGTAGAGAATGGGAAGAAGCAAAGTCTGCTATTCCTAAAAGGCTTAGTTGACTATTGCGTTTTCTTTTTTTCTTTTTTTTTTAGATTTTTTTTATTTTGTTAACATGTAACATAAAAATCAAAGCAAAAAGAAGATAAAAAAAAACTAAATCAAATAAAGTGAAATAACTAATATAAAAAAAGTAAAATAGAAACATAACTTAAAAATAAAAATGAAAGAAAATAGAATAAAATAAAATAAGACAAAAATAAAATAAAATAAACCTATTAGAGTCAATCTGGACGAAATTGGGTGTTGACAGATGTCAGAAACCCTGTCCGGAAAAATGAAACCCTGTCCGGAAAACCCTAAACACCCTTTTTTGGAATGTACTGTCTATGTCAGATATTAAAAAACTAGTTATGGATGTCAGAAACCCTGTGCGGAAAAACGAAACCCTGTCCGGAAAAGCCTGAACACCCTTTTTTGGAATGTACTTTCTATTTCAGATATTAGAAAACCAGTTATGGATATCAGAAACCTTGTTCGGAAAACCGAAACCCTTCCTGGAAAACCCTAAACACCCTTTTTTGGAATGTACTTTCTATTTCAGATATTAAAAAACCAGTTATGGATGTCACAAACCCTGTCCGGAAAACCCTAAAGACCATTTTCCGGAAATATACTTTCCCATTCACATACTTACAAACCCGTTCCGGAAAAACGAAACCCTCCTGTCCGAAAAACCCTAAACACCATTTTTTGGAATGTACTTTCTATTTCAGATATTAAAAAACCAGCTATGGATGTCACATACCCTGTCCGGAAAACCCTAAACACCCTGTTTTAGGGTTATGGATGTAATAAAGGGTGATGAGGAGTGTGTTTTTACCGGTTTATGGAAGTAGTGAGTCACTCGCACTCGCTGGTACACTCAAAAATCCTAAGGTTCGAAGTTGTGTTAAATGTTTGGGGTTTAGGGTGTGTCGTAGAATTTTCATAAGGACAACCAGATGTTGATTCGCAGACAACCCAACCGAGGAGTGTTGTTTGTTAGGGTTTAGGGTTTTGTAGGACTTGTCGTAAGTCAGCATGATATTTGCCAATGCCAAGGATTTGTTGTATGACAACGAAAGGATTTGCAGGCCATGGATAGGGGAAATCCCTAACATACAGTGAAAAAAAAGGACGATCGAACCCTTCGATCGGTCTGGATAAAGCAGGTGATTGTAGGGGGGCAAAGGTGCAACAAGAGACGGTGAAGTTCAATTGGTCTGAAGAGGAAGTCGGACGACGCATGAGGGAGGAGGATAGGAAGTAAATTCTGCGCACTTGTTCAGGGTTGGTTGTTGAGGGTAGTTTTTTACTATGAGAGTTTTGTTTTGTAGGGTTTCTTAGGGTTTAGTTCGTTATGAGTGAGAAAGATGACCGCGAAGTGAATTCTGATTGTTTGAACGACAGTCGGTGGCTGTGAAAGGACGTCGGAAGGCGTACCGATAAGATAATTTTCCTCGGTGACGGAATGACATGAAAATTTTTCTGCCGTGTGAGGGTGAGACGTGGGGGAGGGGGAGAACGGGTGATTGAAAAATTAAGTTCGTTCGGTAGGAAAGCAGGCACATCGAGTGGAGGGAAGTAATGAAAATCGGTTGAGCGATCTCGGAATGTCAGATTGTGACGAAATTTGACGTGGGGAATGCTGGTGAGGGGTAGGTTGTGGGAAAAATATGAGGGTGGGGAAAAGACGTGGAGAAAAAATGGCCCGACTCGGAAAGGGACGAAAATTGGTGGGTGGGGACGTCGTATGGGAGGGATTAGGGGGGGAAGTTTCGGAAAAAGCGGAAAATGGGTTTAGGGTGAAAGGGAGGAGAAAAGTTGGAAAAAAATGACAGGAAAAAAGAACATAAATCGTTAAAAATAGTAAACGATGTTTTTTGGAGAAACCGACGTGCACCCCGTGACGAAGTCGTGACGGGGCTTGATTTTTGGAAAAATCGGACAGGGTTTCCGGAAATATACTTCCCGATTCACATACTTACAATCCCGTTCTGGAAAAACGAAACCCTCCTGTCCGAAAAACCCTAAACACCCTATTTTGGAATGTACTTTCTATGTCAGATATTAAAAAACCAGTTATGGATGTCAGAAACGCTTTCCGGAAAGCAATAAACACCCTTTATTGGAATGTACTTTCCATTTCAGATATTAAAAAACCAGTTATAGATGTCAAAAACCTTGTCCGAAAAACCGAAACCCTGTCCGGAAAATCCTAAACACCCTTTTATGGAAAGTACTTTCTATTTCAGATATTAAAAAACCAGTTATGGATGTCACAAACCCTGTCCGAAAAAGCCTAAAGACCATTTTCCGGAAATATACTTTCCCATTCACATACTTACAAACCCGTTCCGGAAAAAGGAAACCCTCCTATCCGGAAAGCCCTAGACACCCTTTTTTGGAATGTACTTTCTTTTTCAGGTATTGAAAAACCAGTTATGGATGTCACAAACCCTGTCCGGAAAACCTAAACTCCCTTTTTTAGGGTTATGGATGTAATAAAGGGTGATGAGGAATGTGTTTTTAGCGGTTTATGGAAGTAGTGACTCATTTTACCGGTTTATGGAGTGAAGTTGGAAAAAAAATGAGAGGAAAAAAGAAAATAAATCGTTAAAAATAGGAAACGACATTTTTTGGGGAAACCGCCGTGCACCATGTGACGAAGTCGTGACGGGCCTTGATTTTTGGAAAAATCGGACAGGGTTTCCGAAATTATACTTTCCCATTCACATACTTACAAACCCGTTCCGGAAAAACGAAACCCTCCTTTCCGGAAAACCCTAAACACCCTCTTCTGGAATGTACTTTCAATGTTAGATTTTAAAAAATCAGTTATGGATGTCAGAAACCCTGTCCGGAAAAACGAAACCCTGTCCGGAAAACCCTAAACACCCTTTTTTGGAATGTACTTTAGTTTTCAGATATTAAAAAACAAGTTATGGATGTCACAAACTATGTCCAGAAAACCGTAAAGACTATTTTCCAGAAATATACTTTCCCATTCACATACTTACAAACTCGTTCCGGAAAAATGAAACCCTCCTGTCCAGAAAGCCCTAAACACCCTTTTTCGGAATGTACTTTCTATTTCAGATATTAAAAAACCAGTTATGGATGTCACAAACCCTGTCCGGAAAACCCTAAACACCCTTTTTTAGGGTTATGGATGTAAGAAAGGGTGATGAGGAGTGTGTTTTTACCGGTTTATGGAAGTAGTGAGTCACTCGCACTCGCTGGTACACTCAAAAACCCTAAGGTTCGAAGTTGTGTAAAATGTTTGGGGTTCAGGGTGTGTCGTAGAATTTTCATAAGGACAACCAGATGTTGATTCGCAGACAACCCAACCGAGGAGTGTTGTTTGTTAGGGTTTAGGGTTTTGTAGGACTTGTCGGAAGTCAGCATGACATTTGCCAATGCCAAGGATTTGTTGTTTGACAACGAAAGGATTTGCAGGCCATGGATAGGGGAAATCCCTAACATATAGTGAAAAAAAAGGACGATCGAACCCTTTGATCGGTCTGGATAAAGAAGGTGATTGTAGGCGGGCAAAGGTGCAACAAGAGACGGTGAAGTTCAATTGGTCTAAAGAGGAAGTGGAACGACGCACGAAGGAGGATGATAGGAAGTGAATTCTGCACACTTGTTCAGGGTTGGTTGTTGAGAGTAGTTTTTTACTATGAGAGTTTTGTTTTGTAGGGTTTTTAGGGTTTAATTTGTTATGAGTGAGAAAGCTGACCGCGAAGTGAATTATGCATGTTTGAGCAACCTCGGAATGTCAGATTGTGACGAAATTTGACGTGTGAAATGCTGGTGAGGGGTAGGTTGT
Organism: Vigna umbellata; assembly: GCF_029865625.1. Classification (NCBI taxonomy): domain Eukaryota; kingdom Viridiplantae; phylum Streptophyta; class Magnoliopsida; order Fabales; family Fabaceae; genus Vigna; species Vigna umbellata. The sequence continues at coordinate 8,275 of NW_028274449.1, read as the reverse complement.
GGGAAAAATATGAGGGGGGGGGGGGGGGAAAGACGAGGAGAAAAAATGGCCCGACTTGGAAAGGGACGAAAATTGGTGGGTGGGGACGCCGTGTGAGAGGGATTAGGTGGGGAAAGTTTCGGAAATTGCAGAAAATGGTTTTGGGGTGAAAGGGAGGAGAGAAGTTGGAAAAAAATGACAGGAAAAAAGAAAATAAATCGTTAGAAATAGTAAACGACCTTTTTTGGGGAAAGCAGCGTGTACCCCGCGACGAAGACGTGACGGGTCTTGATTTTTGGAAAAATCGGACAAAGTTTCCGAAAATATACTTTCCCATTCACATACTTACAAACCCGTTCTGGAAAAACGAAAGCCTCCTGTCCGGAAAACCCTAAGCACCCTTTTTTGGAATGTACTTGCTATGTCAGATATTAAAAAAACTAGTTATGGATGTGAGAAACCCTGTCCGGAAAACCCTAAACACCCTTTTTTGGAATGTACTTTCTATTTCAGATATTAAAAAACCAGTTATGGATGTCAGAAACCCTGTCCGGAAAACCCTAAACACCACTTTTGGGAATGTACGTCCGGAAAACCCTAAAGACCAGTTTCCAGAAATATACTTTCCCATTCACATACTTACAAACCCGTTCCGGAAAACCGAAACCCTCGTGTCCGGAAAACTCTAAACACCCTTTTTTGGAATGTACTTTCTATTTCAGATATTAAAAAACCAGTTATGGATGTCACAAACCCTGTCCGGAAAACCCTAAACACTCTTTTTTAGGGTTATGGATGTAATAAAGGGTGATGAGGAGTGTGTTTTTACCGGTTTATGGAATTAGTGAGTCACTCGCACTCTCTGGTACACTAAAAAACCCTAAGGTTCGAAGTTGTGTAAAATGTTTGGGGTTAAGGGTGTGTCGTAGAATTTTCATGAGTACAACCAGATGTTGATTCGAACACAACCCAACCGAGAAGTGTTGTGCTTTAGCATTTAGGGGTCGGGGTTCGGGGTTCGGGGTTCGGGGTTCGGGGTTCGGGGGTTCGGGGGTTCGGGGTTCGGGGGGTTCGGGGGTTCGGGGGGTTCGGGGGTTCGGGGGGTCGGGGTTTAGGGTTTAGGGTTTAGGGTTTTTGGGTTTTTGGGTTTTTGGGTTTTTGGGTTTTTGGGTTTAGGGTTTTGGGTTTAGGGGTTAGGGTTTAGGGGTTAGGGTTAGGGGTTAGGGTTAGGGGTTAGGGTTTAGGGTTTGGGGGTTAGGGTTTGGGGGTTTGGGGTTTGGGGTTCGGGGTTCGGGGTTTCGGGTTTAGGGTTTAGGGTTTAGGGTTTATAAAGGACAGTCCTCTATATTGGATGCTGTGATATGCATGTTGCAGGATAGAAAGCTCAATTCATGCTTGCGTAGAGAATGGGAAGAAGCAAAGTCTGCTATTCCTAAAAGGCTTAGTTGACTATTGCGTTTTCTTTTTTTCTTTTCTTTTAGATTTTTTTTATTTTGTTAACATGTAACATAAAAATCAAAGCAAAAAGAAGATAAAAAAAAACTAAATCAAATAAAGTGAAATAACTAATATAAAAAAAGTAAAATAGAAACATAACTTAAAAATAAAAATGAAAGAAAATAGAATAAAATAAAATAAGACAAAAATAAAATAAAATAAACCTATTAGAGTCAATCCGGACGAAATTGGGTGTTGACAGATGTCAGAAACCCTGTCCGGAAAAACGAAACCCTGTCCGGAAAACCTTAAACACCCTTTTTTGGAATGTACTGTCTATGTCAGATATTAAAAAACTAGTTATGGATGTCAGAAACCCTGTGCGAAAAAACGAAACCCTGTCCGGAAAAGCCTAAACACCCTTTTTTGGAATGTACTTTCTATTTCAGATATTAAAAAACCAGTTATGGATATCAGAAACCTTGTTCGGAAAACCGAAACCCTTTCTGGAAAACCCTAAACACCCTTTTTTGGAATGTACTTTCTATTTCAGATATTAAAAAACCAGTTATGGATGTCACAAACCCTGTCCGGAAAACCCTAAAGACCATTTTCCGGAAATATACTTTCCCATTCACATACTTACAAACCCGTTCCGGAAAAACGAAACCCTTCTGTCCGAAAAACCCTAAACACCATTTTTTGGAATGTACTTTCTATTTCAGATATTAAAAAACCAGCTATGGATGTCACATACCCTGTCCGGAAAACCCTAAACACCCTGTTTTAGGGTTATGGATGTAATAAAGGGTGATGAGGAGTGTGTTTTTACCGGTTTATGGAAGTAGTGAGTCACTCGCACTCGCTGGTACACTCAAAAAGCCTAAGATTCGAAGTTGTGTAAAATGTTTGGGGTTTAGGGTGTGTCGTAGAATTTTCATAAGGACAACCAGATGTTGATTCGCAGACAACCCAACCGAGGAGTGTTGTTTGTTAGGGTTTAGGGTTTTGTAGGACTTGTCGTAAGTCAGCATGATATTTGCCAATGCCAAGGATTTGTTGTATGACAACGAAAGGATTTGCAGGCCATGGATAGGGGAAATCCCTAACATACAGTGAAAAAAAAGGACGATCGAACCCTTCGATCGGTCTGGATAAAGCAGGTGATTGTAGGGGGGCAAAGGTGCAACAAGAGACGGTGAAGTTCAATTGGTCTGAAGAGGAAGTCGGACGACGCACGAGGGAGGAGGATAGGAAGTAAATTCTGCGCACTTGTTCAGGGTTGGTTGTTGAGGGTAGTTTTTTACTATGAGAGTTTTGTTTTGTAGGGTTTCTTAGGGTTTAGATCGTTATGAGTGAGAAAGATGACCGCGAAGTGAATTCTGATTGTTTGAACGACAGTCGGTGGCTGTGAAAGGACGTCGGAAGGCGTACCGATAAGATAATTTTCCTCGGTGACGGAATGACATGAAAATTTTTCTGCCGTGTGAGGGTGAGACGTGGGGGAGGGGGAGAACGGGTGATTGAAAAATTAAGTTCGTTCGGTAGGAAAGCAGACACACCGAGTGGAGGGAAGTAATGAAAATCGGTTGAGCGACCTCGGAATGTCAGATTGTGACGAAATTTGACGTGGGGAATGCTGGTGAGGGGTAGGTTGTGGGAAAAATATGAGGGTGGGGAAAAGACGTGGAGAAAAAATGGCCCGACTCGGAAAGGGACGAAAATTGGTGGGTGGGGACGTCGTGTGGGAGGGATTAGGGGGGGAAGTTTCGGAAAAAGCGGAAAATGGGTTTAGGGTGAAAGGGAGGAGAAAAGTTGGAAAAAAATGACAGGAAAAAAGAACATAAATCGTTAAAAATAGTAAACGATGTTTTTTGGAGAAACCGACGTGCACCCCGTGACGAAGTCGTGACGGGGCTTGATTTTTGGAAAAATCGGACAGGGTTTCCGGAAATATACTTCCCGATTCACATACTTACAATCCCGTTCTGGAAAAACGAAACCCTCCTGTCCGAAAAACCCTAAACACCCTTTTTTGGAATGTACTTTCTATGTCAGATATTAAAAAACCAGTTATGGATGTCAGAAACGCTTTTCGGAAAGCAATAAACACCCTTTATTGGAATGTACTTTCCATTTCAGATATTAAAAAACCAGTTATAGATGTCAAAAACCTTGTCCGAAAAACCGAAACCCTGTCCGGAAAATCCTAAACACCCTTTTATGGAAAGTACTTTCTATTTCAGATATTAAAAAACCAGTTATGGATGTCACAAACCCTGTCCGAAAAAGCCTAAAGACCATTTTCCGGAAATATACTTTCCCATTCACATACTTACAAACCCGTTCCGGAAAAAGGAAACCCTCCTATCCGGAAAGCCCTAAACACCCTTTTTTGGAATGTACTTTCTTTTTCAGGTATTGAAAAACCAGTTATGGATGTCACAAACCCTGTCCGGAAAACCTAAACTCCCTTTTTTAGGGTTATGGATGTAATAAAGGGTGATGAGGAATGTGTTTTTAGCGGTTTATGGAAGTAGTGACTCATTTTACCGGTTTATGGAGTGAAGTTGGAAAAAAAATGAGAGGAAAAAAGAAAATAAATCGTTAAAAATAGGAAACGACATTTTTTGGGGAAACCGCCGTGCACCATGTGACGAAGTCGTGACGGGCCTTGATTTTTGGAAAAATCGGACAGGGTTTCCGAAATTATACTTTCCCATTCACATACTTACAAACCCGTTCCGGAAAAACGAAACCCTCCTTTCCGGAAAACCCTCAACACCCTCTTCTGGAATGTACTTTCAATGTTAGATTTTAAAAAATCAGTTATGGATGTCAGAAACCCTGTCCGGAAAAACGAAACCCTGTCCGGAAAACCCTAAACACCCTTTTTTGGAATGTACTTTAGTTTTCAGATATTAAAAAACAAGTTATGGATGTCACAAACTATGTCCAGAAAACCGTAAAGACTATTTTCCAGAAATATACTTTCCCATTCACATACTTACAAACTCGTTCCGGAAAAATGAAACCCTCCTGTCCGGAAAGCCCTAAACACCCTTTTTCGGAATGTACTTTCTATTTCAGATATTAAAAAACCAGTTATGGATGTCACAAACCCTGTTCGGAAAACCCTAAACACCCTTTTTTAGGGTTATGGATGTAAGAAAGGGTGATGAGGAGTGTGTTTTTACCGGTTTATGGAAGTAGTGAGTCACTCGCACTCGCTGGTACACTCAAAAACCCTAAGGTTCGAAGTTGTGTAAAATGTTTGGGGTTTAGGGTGTGTCGTAGAATTTTCATAAGGACAACCAGATGTTGATTCGCAGACAACCCAACCGAGGAGTGTTGTTTGTTAGGGTTTAGGGTTTTGTAGGACTTGTCGTAAGTCAGCATGATATTTGCCAATGCCAAGGATTTGTTGTATGACAACGAAAGGATTTACAGGCCATGAATAGGGGAAATCCCCAACATACAGTGAAAAAAAAGGACGATCGAACCCTTCGATCGGTCTGGATAAAGCAGGTGATTGTAGGTGGGCAAAGGTGCAACAAGAGACGGTGAAGTTCAATTGGTCTGAAGAGGAAGTCGGACGACGCACGAGGGAGGAGGATAGGAAGTAAATTCTGCGCATTTGTTCAGGGTTGGTTGTTGAGGGTAGTTTTTTACTATGAGAGTTTTGTTTTGTAGGGTTTTTTAAGGTTTAGTTCGTTATGAGTGAGAATAAACCTATTAGAGTCAATCCGGACGAAATTGGGTGTTGACAGATGTCAGAAACCCTGTCCGGAAAAACGAAACCCTGTCCGGAAAACCCTAAACACCCTTTTTTGGAATGTACTGTTTATGTCAGATATTAAAAAACTAGTTATGGATGTCAGAAACCCTGTGCGGAAAAACGAAACCCTGTCCGGAAAAGGCTAAACACCCTTTTTTGGAATGTACTTTCTATTTCAGATATTAAAAAACCAGTTATGGATATCAGAAACCTTGTTCGGAAAACCGAAACCCTTTCTGGAAAACCCTAAACACCCTTTTTTGGAATGTACTTTCTATTTCAGATATTAAAAAACCAGTTATGGATGTCACAAACCCTGTCCGGAAAACCCTAAAGACCATTTTCCGGAAATATACTTTCCCATTCACATACTTACAAACCCGTTCCGGAAAAACGAAACCCTTCTGTCCGAAAAACCCTAAACACCATTTTTTGGAATGTACTTTCTATTTCAGATATTAAAAAACCAGCTATGGATGTCACATACCCTGTCCGGAAAACCCTAAACACCCTGTTTTAGGGTTATGGATATAATAAAGGGTGATGAGGAGTGTGTTTTTACCGGTTTATGGAAGTAGTGA